>NW_015163609.1:1433962-1464517 GCF_001447785.1 Gekko japonicus
TTCCCTGATTGTTTCCCTATCATTTGTGTACTGCCACACTGTTTAAAGATGCCTATTAAATGAGAATGGAAGCAGAGTGAAATGCTCCAGCTCTTGAGGGATGCTACCCACCAAAACCCATTGCCTGAGACCACTACTTGCTCCTGCTTATGATAGAGCATACCTAATATAGTAGGGAAGGGAGGCAGCATGGTATAGCTCGATCTCTTCAGATCTGGGAAGCTAAGCAGGGCGTGTACTGGGAGAAGAGACCCAAGAAGATTTTGCAGGGGAAGGCAATGGCAGACCACCTCTGCTTCTCACTTGCCTTGAATGCCTCTCGCTGGGGTCATCTTAAGTCAGTTGAGAATTCAGTAGGCAAACTGTCTTTTGGGAAAACTTTCCCCTTTCTTGCAGGTCTTCTCACCAAGGACTCTTCTTCGCCCCCCCCCCCAAAAAAGCTTCTGTAGAAATCTGACGTTTCTCGGAAAGCCATTTGATAACCAATAAATTACTCAAATGAAGCTATTATTTTCTAAAAAAAAAGATTTTCTGCTAGTCTAAAATTTCGAACCATTGTCTTAAAACGGTGCTGTTTTATTTATGAACTGCTTGGTGTGCAAAATAGGCCTTGCAATATCGTTTTTAAAAAAAAGCTAATTGCATTTCTTGGCCAAATTACGTGCCCTCTTGCTCTTCAGTTTGACACCCGTGCAAATGATCTTATATCAATTATCCTGCTCTATTCCCTTCAGAGGAGTGCATATTTCACTGTGGCATGCTCACACTCTCCTCTTTCTTCCCAAAGACGATGAACCTAGAGACGCCTAATGGTTTTGAATAACTATGATCTCCAAGCCCCCGCTCTGATTGCCCTTTTAGATATATCCATTTCCATAATGCTTTCATTATAATGAAGATGAAACCCATTCATGGTATTTTAAATATGATCTCAGACGTTTCTCATCGAGCTGCAAACAATTTGGGAGCAGGGTAAATCTAAGTGGGGACTTCCACTTTATTTCGCAATGAAGTTCTATCTCCCACCTTGTTCTGAGGTCCAATGGAGGCCCCGGTCACATGGGCCGGATGTCGCAGGGGGGAGGCGTGGCTGTTTGCCCCAAACTACCATGCGGTTGCTGGATCAAACGTCCAGCCGACGTCTCGTGGTTTCGGGGGGAGGTGCCAATCATACGTCAACCCTGCGGCTGGGCAAAGAAGCGGCGTGGCGGGGGTTGTTTTTTTTAGCCGTAGTGTGTGCATGCACCATTGGGTGCTTCTGCGCATCCCGTGGAGACTTGAAAAAAAAAAACCTTTTCGCGACGGGACATCGGTGGGTGCCGGATGCCATGAGCTACCACCGGAAACGTGATCAGACGCCCGCCCTTGCCCTGCGGTTTCCAGAAACTAGTTTTTTACGGCGCATCTTCAGCGGGAAGCCTCGAGTTAGCCACGGGAGCTCTACGCTTCCCAGATGTTGCGGTTTGATCGCGCCCGGAAAATCCACCTATCTTCTGTCTCTGTAGTGTGGCTAATGCTCCATGTGACCGCAGCCGGAGTCTAGTTAACTTGTTCCCCACAGACTCTCTTCCAAACACAACT
The DNA here is from genome assembly GCF_001447785.1 of Gekko japonicus. Taxonomy (NCBI): domain Eukaryota; kingdom Metazoa; phylum Chordata; class Lepidosauria; order Squamata; family Gekkonidae; genus Gekko; species Gekko japonicus. Next base: position 1,435,544 of record NW_015163609.1, read on the forward strand.
CAAACTAGACCCTACCTGCTGTTAAAGCTGTGGACATTAGGACTGCTTTATCAATACAACACTCCCTACACTGAGAAATGCTACTGTGGCCCTGCTAGCGGACCTCCTGATGGCACCTGGGTTTTGGCCACTGTGTGACACACAGTGTTGGACTGGATGGGGCCATTGGCCTGATCCAACATGGCTTCTCTTCTGTTCTTATATTGTGAAATTCCTAAAGTAGAATCTGAGAGACAATTGGTGCAGTGGTCAGAGTGTTAGACTGTGGTGACCCCATTTCCAGTCCTCACTCTACATTAAGCTGACTGGGGGAATTTGGATAACAGTGAGAATAAGCAGGGAAGGAAGAAACTGCTATGCCAAGGTGAGTTTTTTGGAGGAATGCTGAGAAAGCAGTAAGAAGAAACAGGTCAGAGGATGTGGCCTGCAATTAAGAGGATGATGGTGTATTGTGTGATAGGCATGAGATGGTGCATTTGTGGATGCTTACAATCGGTTACGCTCATGAGAACGGCTTCGTACATTTCCCACAACTCTGGAAAACTCTGTTCACTATAAATACATCAAGTACTTGTACCCTGATTTATTTCTAACTGGGACAGAGATGAAATAGTCTACAATAGGAAAGGCATTTACTTACAAGGGATTCATAATGGATGTTTTGAAGGTCAGATCCTGAAATACGGATCAGAAGTTGCATGTGTGGTAAAAACAAAAAAACAAAAAAGCAGAGCTAATATAATGTCAACCGGGATCAAATACGCCAGAAAAATGGCCAAGCCAAAAGTACTGCAATTATCACTCAAAATGATTTCTCTAGTTGAACATGCAGCAATAACCCAAGTTTAGACTAATACCAGGGGTCATTTTGTAGAAAAAGAGGTGCAGAAGCATAACTTCTTTGCATATGCCACCCACCCACCCTGACATCACCGGAAGCGTCTCAGAAGGCAACACCCCACCGCTCAGGCTTCACTGGACTGTTTTGGATTGCTAGCTATTGGGGGAGGGGCAATGTGCAAATCTGTCCTCACAGAGGAGGGAGAGCTTGTACCTGAAAGAGGGCTGGGGGGGCTCTGCTACTTGCCTTGCTGCTTCTTGCTCCTTGTGGCCCGACTGAAGGCTGCTGGGAGCAAGGGGCGGGACTTGTTGCATGTGCCCACCCCCTGGGCTCCTTACTGCCGGAGCTCTGCTCCTGTACGCTCCCACAGGAAATGACCCCTGAATATATCACTTACCTGTGTTGGGAATTGTACAGTCCTGGATAGCCCGGACTAGACGGATCTCATCAGATCATGGAAGCTAAGCAGGGTCAGCCCTGGTTAGTGTTTGGACGGGAGACTACCAAGGAATTCCAGGGTCATGACACAGAGGCAATGGCCAACCCACCTCTGAACGTCTCTTGCCTTGAAAACCCTACGGGGGTCGCCATAAGTCAGCTGCAACTTGACGGCACTTTCTGCCCCCATTCCCCAACTCATTTACTGCTTCAGAGTCTGCTGTTGCAGAGGATTCAGACTCACTAGCAGAATGTAGGGGGAAAATGTCAATGTATTCACTATTTATATGCCAAAGGATATGCTCTGCATTCTCCCGTGCACTTTGTATCCTTGATCTAACCTCCAGCATGTGAGCTGCATAGAAATCAGCAAAACAATTAGATGTGCTGGGTTTCTTACGCCAAACTTTTTTAATTAAAAGAAGCATATGGATTTCCTCAGTGCCCCCCGCTTCCAAGCTAGCCTCCTGGACAAAGGTTTCCCCTCCAGGATGTATTTAAGCATATGGAAGGGACTCTTAGCCCCTCCATGGTATTGACATTAGCTGGTTTTTTAAAAATAATCCTGCTCAGATGGCATAAAGGGAGCTTTACAAATGCTCTGTATGTTTTCGAAGCTACGGAAAGAGCTGTACATTAAGCGAAGAATTATGACCCTCATTAAAAACCAGAGCAAATGTGAATGTGGTGTAATTGACCACGGCTGCAGGCCTCCGATTACCAGTTTCACAGCTGGCCCTGCTGAAATGAGTCGAGGGCGGCCAAAGACTGATTTTGTTCACCTGCATTTGGGAACTACCCATGGGCACCAGCTTGACTTTTGAAATCTGGACTCCAACTGGAGCTAAAAGGAATTTGCGTTCCCATCCCTCCAGATCTAGCAGGGGAAATAGGGAACAATAACAGCATATGCGCCTCTCAGAGGAAAAGGTGAGGGATGCTGGTAAAGAACAAGATGTAGATGCTGAGGAGATGAGCAGGTAGGGCTTTTGACTGATCGACAAGCACCACAGAGTTGAAAGAGATGGGAGTCAGGCCATGGCTCTGCAGAAGAGCATCTGCGTTCCACTGAGAAGGTCCATGATTTAATCATGGGCATCTCCAGCCACCCTGAGCCTGCCTCAATGGGGATGGCCGGGTATAAATCAAGTAAATTAAAACAGTTAAAGGGAATGGGTAGTGAGCAGGGGTCATTTCGTAGAAAAAGAGGTGCAGGAGCTCATTAGCATAACTTATTTGCATATGCCACACCCCCTGACATCACCGGAAGTGTGTCAGAAGGCAACACCCGCCGCTCAGGCTCCCCTGGACTGTTTTCGATGGCTAGCTATTGGGGGGATGACGACGTGCAGATCTGTCCTCACAGAGGAGGGAGAGCTTGTACCTGAATAAAATTTGGTCTTAAAGGTGCCACTGGACTGTTTTGGAACAAGGGGGTGGGGTGGCTCTACAGCTTACCTGGCTGCTTCTTGCTCTGACTGAGGGCTGCTGGGAGCAGGGGGTGGGGCTTGTTGCATTTGCCCGCCCCCTGGGCTTCTTACTGCCGGAGCTCCGCTCCTGTGTGCTCCTGGTAGGGAGAGATGTGAAAGACCTCTCCTTGAGAACCCGGAGACCTGCTGCCAGTCTGAGTAGACAGTACTGACCTTGATAGACAAAGGGCCTGATTCAGGAGAAGGCAGCTGCATGTGTTCATAGGGGGCAGTGACAGCAGCATCCGGGACTTCTCACTGTCTATCCAGGACAGTCACTTCCCACTCCACCACCACCCACCCCCTGCCAGAATGTTTTGCCTCCTTGAGGAACTGGTAAGCTTTAAACCGAGCCCCTATCATCCATCCTTACTATAACCGACTTCCCTATCTTATTTCCCCCTACCTCACTGTCGTTGTTGTTGTTGTTCAGTCGCACAGTCGAGTCCGACTCTTCGCGACCCCATGGACCAGATCACGCCAGGCCTTCCTGTCTTCCGCCGTCCTCACTGTCGTATCCTTCCCCAAATTATCTCTGTGAATTTTGGTAGCAGATATTATCTGGATGCGTGACTACTTTCTAAGCATTTTCCATTTGTTTGGCACCTGATGAGCTTTTGGCATCTGATGAGTTTTAACAGTAGCTGTCAATATTGGATTGTATTTGACAACTGACACGTCGTAGCAGTAGAGAGTACCTTATGTCTGTCAGCGTTTGCGGTGGAATACATTGTCGGTGCTTAACTTCAGTCATTCATCTCCTAGTTCAATTTCTGTGATAAATTCCAACATTGACATTCAACTATGAACACTTGATTTAAAATGAAAAACCAATAAAAAGGGGGGGGGAATTAAGGAGACTTTTACACATTTTTCAGATTTGGAGTAAATAGTAGCACGTTTTGACATAACAAATGTCAGTGGGGTGTAGTTGTTGGGAGTGATGGACTAGGACCTGAAAGATCTGCGTTCAATTTCTCACTCAAACAAAAAGGTCACAGGACGAACTTGGGGCATTCAGTCTCTCTTAGTATAACCTATGTCAAAGGGTCGTTTTTCTTATGGATGGATAAATATGACTTGTAGAATAACACAGTTTTATCTGTATGAAGAGGCCAGCATTATCCCAAGCTGCATTCCTGGAAGAAGGGTAGCACATCTATTCCGAGTCAGCCATCAATTGTCTTGACAAATTATTCCTGGCCTTTACCTGTTTCCATCCAGTACTCCAGTTGCTCATGGGAGTAATTTTGGTGTGGAGTAAGGTTGCAAAGAGATACTCTCTTAATTCCTGTTTACCCAGTTTCTCTTTGAAATCTAGCTGCTTTTTGTGTATTTGTAATCAGTTTCTAATCAATGCCATTTTGATCAAAGAGAAGTTTGAAGAGAGGACGAGCAAGGAGGGACAGGTCTGCCAGACTTCAGAATTTCACTCCGTAGATGCTCAGAGGCAGACAATGTCTTCCCAAACCCCCCAGTCCTTCTGCTAGACCACCATCTGGTGACACGTAACATAAAACAACTGCAGGGGATGAAGTTACAAAAGAGTGTGTTGATTTCTCAATGATTTCTCAAAAGAGAAACGAAAGAGAAATCCTTATCTTAAAAGAGACTAAGAGGAATCAAAAGCTATATCTAAGGGATTTAATTCTGGGAAAAGAAAGCCCCCTCTCCAGAACAACGCTAGTGCAGAATACAAACTTCATTTAATCTCTGCTTTGGAAGAGAATGACCAAAAGTTGTCTTGAAAGGTATTTTTGTACCCCAAGTTTTGATTGGCCTGGGAAGGGAACTCCCAAACAAGTATTGTGAGTCATGAGCTACTCTCTTTTTTTTTTGCTGCTGTTCTTCTGCTAGTATTCTTGCATTAGTGCTTGTAGATGGTTCCCAAATATCTATATTTTGTAGAATATATATTTAGTCTATAAAACTTTTTAAAACAAACAAACAAAGAAAGAAAGAAACAGATATCTGTGTTGCTGAAAATGAATCTCTTGGGTTAGAACCCCACCCACAGGCAGACTGCTTGAGTTTCATGCTGCTGAGGGTTGTGGTGCTGAAACGGACAGCTCCGGCACAGAGAAAAGGAATAGATGGTCTCTATATTGCCTTCTGCACACATAGGCACAAACTCATGGGCTGGTTGAAGCAGTGACTGGGGAATTGTGACCTGACCCACAAGAACCTTCTCGGGGTGGCAGGCCATGTGTATGTACGGTGCCCTCAAGTCACAGCCAAATTATGGTGAACCCATAGGGTTTTCAAGGCAAGAGATGAACAGAGGCTGCTTGTCACTGCCTGCCTTTGCACAGCAACCCTGGGCTTCCTTTTGGTCTCTCATCCAAGTACTAGTTAGGGCTGAGATGACTCTGCTGATCTTCTAATGCTTGATGAGATGGAGCTAGCCTGGGCCATTTCGGTTAGGGTGCTGGCAGAGTACCCCAGTTTATCCCAAAGGAAAGGGGGATTGGCAGCAAGTTCTTAAAATGGATCTTGCCCCCAGTAGATGCTGCACATACAGCAGGGACCCCAAGGTGGTAGGGGGGGGAGTGAGTGGTTGGTGAGAATCTTTCACTGCTGTAAGGACAAAATTGGAGGGGGGTTAGGTAAGCTTCCATGGGTGGAAGAAACACAGCTGAATTGACATGACCAATAATGGCTCTGAGGCCATTGTCAAGGGCTAATACAGATCAAGCCATGCCTGAATCGAGACAAGACCGAGGTGATGCTGGACAGGAATGCTGATACTTTAAAGTGATTGGATCCACTTGTAGTACATCTGGAACAGATACAAGCTTGGGGGTACCCATGGACCCAACCTTGCTGCTTGAAAAGCAGATGAGCGTAGCAGACCGAAGTGCCTTTGTTTATTTGCACCTGGTTCACCAGCTCTCAACTTCTTTGGGACTCAGTTGCTCTGACCATGCTGATCCATGCTTGTGTAACCTGGCTGTTCAACTACTATAAAGTTAGGCTGCTCCTAAAGATAACCTGGAAACTTCAGCTGGTTAAGAACGCAGCCACTCTATTATTGTCTGGGCCTAGCCAATGGAAAGAAATCTTGACCATTTTATGCCATTGCATTGGTCGCCAGTTTGTTTCTGAGTCCAGTTCAAGGTGTTGGCTGTCCTTGAAAGCCTTTCATGGTCGATGGTTCACATATCTAAAGGACTGCCTACTCCCATATACTCCTGTATGCTAACAACAGTCCTCAGACTGCCACTTACAAGCTCCTAGAAATCCTCTCTGCACAATGGGGAAAGACATGGAAACGGCCACCAGATTTCTGGAGTCTCTCTCTCTCTCGAACCAGACTTAGTAACTGCAAGTAACAATATTCCTTCTAGAGCAGTGATGGCGAACCTTTTAGAGACGGAGTGCCCAAACTGCGACCCAAAAACCCACTTATTTATCGCAAAGTGCCAACATGGCAATTTAACCTGAATGCTGAGGTTTTACTTTAGAAAAAAACAACTCATACTTTAACTTAAGATGATCCAAACAAAGTAAGGAAAGCCATCCCAAATGCTTTCATTTACTTAATTATTTGGCAGAGAATTTGACACTTTAATGACAGTCTAGGCCTGGCTGGGGCGATGGCACGCGTGCCCACAGAGAGGGCTCTGAGTGCCACCTCTGGCACCCGTGCCATAGGTTCCCCACCACTGTTCTAGAGCATCTGCATAGCAAAGCACCTACCCACTTCACTGATCACATTATGGAGGAAAGGGAGCCTGTCTATCCGAACCTAAGCAATGAAAAATGTGTCATTTCCCCAAATCACTAATTAATTGGGGGGGGGAGGGTAACCCACTAACTGAAGGGAACCAGAAAAGCCAACAAACCAATGAAAAAAAAACCGACAATGAAATACAGGAAAGAAACCCCTCAGAAGCAATAAAAAAGGCAGAAGATCAAAACAAACCAAATATTAAATTGCATAGAATCCAAACAGCAATGAAAACAATACCTCTCCTGAATACCCCCCTCCCCAGTGACCAAATGCCACTGACTAATTTCCCTAAAATGACTAACATTCCCCTGAGGAAAACGGAGCGAGGAAAGGCAAGCTAGTAGTAGAAGTAAATTAATCAGACCAATCTATCAAGAAGTGCTATCTGGACAGGATATGTCTGGCCAGGGTGTTCTTCTGCAATCTCATTTTCCTCACTGCTGTGTCCATATTGCTTCCCCCCAACTCTGCAAGCGTTTTGCTCCCTCTGGTGGTTGATTTGATATTACATCATTGTATGTCCAGCATAAAAAAACCCGAAGTTGAAATTTGCAGGGAGATATGGCAGACATAAAGTGATGTGATATTGGATCAACCACTAGAGGAAGCAAAACACATGTGGAAAAGGGGGGGAAAGCAATACGGACACACAACTGACAAAAATGAGAATGTGGAACAGCCCTAATCTAGTGTCATCCAAGAAAGGCATCTCTTTGAAGATGCAAGGAACAGCAAGTGCAGCAGACATGCATTTCACAATGGCCAATATTGCAGGTGGCTGTAGCTTAAAATTCCTTCCCTTCCATGAAATTCTGGGTGATTGGCCAAAGCAACTCCCCTGACCAGTCCCCGGGATAAAATGGACTGGGAGGGATGTCATTTCTTTAGGAATGGGATTTTTTAAAGACAAATGACAAAAATGGGCAGGTAGTCTCTGTTAAATTCCTGAAAATTAATTCATAGTGTTAAGAGATCCAGGAGCTGTTCCAAGAAATCTTTGACTGCCTTGGATATAGCCTACCTGATCTGATGCCAGGTAAGTTGGGCAGTTTTTTTAGGATCAGCAATATCTGACTACACACATATAGGTGAATATTGTGCTGTTAATGAGGCATAAACTGCAGGCATATATCAGGGAAGAGGACTATTTGGGTTGGTTTAAAATAGTAACATTTTAGTTGTTGTTTGTAAGCCACCTTGAGCTACAAAGAAAGGAGGGGTATACATATTTTAATTAAGAAATAAACTTTATTTTCCAGATCAGAGCTCCATATCAGGAATGATTTTAAATGTCTCATCCCTGCTGTCCTAGTCTGAAAATCCTTATTTAGGTCTCTCTTCTCCCTTCTGCCTTTATTTTATTCTGTTTCCTTGCAATTATATCATCCTGCAAAATGTTTCCATTTCGTTAATATCTGTGGATCAATAAAACAGCATTATACCATGGGCTGGCTCCCATGGACATGTTCTAACAGTGGAGATGCTTGGAGAAGGCTCTGTCAGAGTTCTGTGGGATCTAGTCACATAGCTTTTTGATATAAGCAGTGCATAAATTATGTATCCTTCTCATATGCATCTTATGCATCTACAAAACCAAGAGTGAAAAACACTGACCCAAATACTGGGAAGGCCAGCTATGAAGGAGCTAGAAAAGATCCTTAAGCCTGGTAACCAAGATCTAGTTAATTCATGCCATAGTATATTCTCCATTCGTATGTATGGGGGTGGAAATTGTACAATGAAGAAAGCTGACAGGAGGAAAGTAGATTCCCTTGAAATGTAGTATTGGAGGAGAACTTTATGGATACGGTGGACAACCACAATGGCAAATAAGTGGGTTCTAGATCAAATCAAGCCCAAACTCTTTCTAGAAGCTAAAATGACCAAACAGAGGCAATTGTACTTCGGTCACATTACGAGAATACAAGAATCACTGGGGAAGACAATAATGCTAGCAAAAGTTGAAGGCAGAAAGAGAAGAGGAAGATCCAATATGAGATGGATTGACTCAATCAAGGAAGCCACAAAGGCCTGCAGTTTGCAAGACCTGCGCAAGGCTGTTAATGATTGGATGTTTTGGAGGACATGAATTCATGGGGTCGCTCTAAGTCAGAAATGACTTGAACTCACTTCACACACACACACACACACAAACACACACTGAATTAAGTTTGTCAAGTCACAACAAACTTACAGCACCCCCAGCAAGGGGCTTGAGAGACAAGTGAGGAGCAGAGGGGTTTGCCCTTGCCTTTCTCCGTGATGGTCTCCCTCCCATTTGATGAGATTGGGCCATACCATGCCTCCTTCCCTCCCTACTTCATATAGCATGTCTTTTAAAAAAAAACACACACACTTATGAACCAATCCTAACAGTTTACAGTTCCCATCAAGAACAACTGTGCTATCCCACATCATACTTGTATAAGCCGATTTTAATACAGAACAAAATTAACATAGGCCCCGTCCACATGGCAGGGGAAAAGCCGCCAAAAAGCGTGGCTTTTAAAAGCCGCGCCAAAGTTGAAACGGCGCGGCGGGATCCCACGGATCCCCTGGCCGCGCCGCCTTTTCTCCCCGGCACGATCAGACGCCGGGGAGAAAACATAGATCTGACAGCGAGCCAGCCGAACTGCGCATGTCGGAGCATGCGCAGTTCGGCTAGGAGCCGGGGACGCGCCGGCCGAAGGACGCGCCGGCGATCAGACTCCCGGTTTGCAGCGCACCATTAAGATGAACCACCTCCGTAGGTGGTTCCAATGTGATGCGGGTTATCGCGTGGATGGGCCAGTTCGAGGACAGAAGCACTACGCTTCCCAGATGTTGTGGTGTGATTGCGGCCATTTCCTCCACCCCCGAACCGTCCCGCTACTGGCCCAAATCCCCTCGTGTGAACGGGACCATAAATGACTTAATTTTACCTTGAGTCTCCTACCACTGTAGCAGTTTAACTGAAGGGTGCCTTTCTCTAACTCTGATTTTTGAGTCTCATGATAGCCTGCCTGTATGTCTGTCACGGCTCAGGTGGGCTGTCACCTGATGCTGCCACCACTCTGGATTTAGGTTCCCTTGAGAAGGCCCAGAGCACCCTCCCAAGACCTTCAGACCTCCCTTTTGGCTGAATAACAGGTGTGAGGACCAGGCAGAGTGAAACAAGGAAAAGGTTTATTTTATAGGAGGTCAAACAACAAAGTGCAGAATAATAACAGTAAGTGGGTGAAAAGAAAAGAAATCAAATGCCCTAATGTGTCTAAATATATACTGTCCCCAGCTCACTATTCCAAGTGACACTAGACTACTCGCCCTTCCCTTAGGATGAGGGTTTCTTCCTGCAGCAGCCTTCCTTCTGGCTCTGCCCTCTGGAAGAAAGAACAGCTTCTCCTCTGGCACCAGCCCTTTTGTTCCCCAGCTCTCTTCTTCCCTATTGGTCAATTTTGGCTCCAAAACCTCTCAGGGGCTTCTGGGAGTTGTAGGCCCAGCCTCACCTACTGCTAGCCAGGCTCCCTGGGCCTAGTAGGCCTCTGGTGGCACAGCCCAGATCCTGACAACATCTCTAAGGGTACATCTCTAATGGATCAAAGGGGAAAAAAGATTAATAATGGGGAGGGGGGTTCCCAGGGTTCCCAAGTATTTACTGTGATTCGGCAAGGGACACAGACGTCCTCGCAGGATCATTTCTGCGAGGACAACAGATGCGACGCACCATGCTGTCACCAAGAAGTGATGCCGGGCGACGCTCTGGCAATGGGGCAGGAAACTCGATGGTACCATCGAGTTTTCAGTCCCATTGCCAGAGTGTCACCCAGCGTCACTTCCTGGCAATGGCATGGTGCATTACAGGGAGGAATGGTCCAGCCAGGGAGCATGTTTCCCTCGCCGGATCACGGTAAGTACTTGGGAACCCTAGGGGTTACAGTTATCCCAGGATGCAATATGACAGAAATTGCTTAAAACTATTCCATTTATTGTAGAAATTGCCCCAGTTATGCCAGGATGCCATATGGAAGAGATTGCTTAAAACTATTCCATGTATTGTAGAAATTTCAGTAATGAGACCTGGCTTGACTTCAAATAACAAACAATACTGGAGGAATATCCCACTCCTCCCAGATGAGCTGGAATTCATCTAGGAATTTGGGCCAAACAATCTGTTCCAGATAAACTGAAACACTGTACTCTATGGAGAGATTTTATTTGGCTCCAGCGAGCCAACACAATCAGCATCAAACATGAAGTGAATAGGAGGGAGGGGGAAGAGTCGATTTATAAATACTGACCATCCTTCGGTGATGTCAGGACCAGCCTTTGAGGGAGAAGTCAAAGGCCTCAATTCACAGACTCAGCAAGGGCCCTCACAAGGAGGTTGTTGCCTGGCATTTGGATCTTCCTTTACTACTGAGAGGAAGGCCTCTATAAGACTTGCTCTCTACTGCTCCGAAGGTTAATACTACAGCTAACTGGCTTAAGCTATAGATTTTGGCTGAAGACTTGAAGAAAATTCTCTACAATGAAATCGATCCAATAATGGTCAAGCACACCTTCACTGTGAAATTTTGAGCAGAGGCTGGACAGTCAGGGAAGCACTCGCTTTGGACTTCCTGGGTGGAGCAGGGGTTGGACTAGGTGCTCCACAGGATTCCTCCTGATTTTAGGATTCTGTGTGGTATTATTAACTGCAGGCTTTCAGTAGTCAGTCATTCAACCTAACTGGGGGGGGGGGAGAAAGCCATGCCAGTTCTTCCCCCTCTGATGCTCAAAAGGCTGAAGCCAGTACTAGCTAAAACCAGCTAGACCAGTGATGGCGAACCTTTTAGAGACCGAGTGCCCAAGCTGTGACCCAAAACCCACTTGTTTATCGCAAAGTGCCAACACGGCAATTTAACCTAAATACTGAGGTTTTACTTTAGAAAGAAAAAACAACTCATACATTAACTTAAGATGATCCAAACAAAGTAAGGAAAGCCATCCCGAATGCTTTCATTTACTTAAAATTATTTGGCAGAGAATTCGACACTTTAATGATGGTTTGGGCCTGGTTGGGGCGATGGCACACATGCCCACAGAGAGGGCTCTGAATGCGACCTCTGGCACCCGTGCCATAGGTTCGCCACCGCTGAGCTAGACTATCAGTAACTTTGAGACATGTATATCATTGGTGCTATATAATTAATACTATCATAATCTTCCATATGTTTGCAGGGAGCATGGACTGGGAAAATGCTGAAGATGGATTGTATTCCCAAACTGAGAGAGCAGCTATGTAAACCTAGAAATCCTCATCCCATGCGTCATTTGACAGGTACATTTCTTGAAAGCTGTTTGGCATGACTTTCTCTCTGCGCTGTTCATCTTCCTGTGTGCATAGGAAGAACCAGGAAAGCTGGCAGTTGATTGGCTCAGGTGAGTCCACGAAGCTTGAGATCCCTCCAGTAGACACTCAGATTTGGTCTGTTTCCAGCCTCCTTACGGTCCAACTCTTGCAGCCATACATGACTACTGGGAATACCATTGCTTTGACCATACAAACTTTTGTTGGCAGGGTGGTGTCTCTACAGTATTTTTATGCCATAGCTTTCCTCCCAAGGAGCAACCGTCTTTGAATTTCATGGTTGCAGTCACCGTCTGCAGTGATCTTGGATCCCAGGAACGTGAAGTCTGTCACTGCTTCCATGACTTCCCCTTCTATTAGCCAAGAAGAAACAGCCCCTAAAATGTTTCAGATTCACAAAGAACATGGAGAAGGAAAATAGCCTCAGGAAAATCCAAAAGATCTAAGGTCTGAACTCTAACCCACATTCAGCAGTCTCCAAACCATTTTCCCCGCACTACCCCGAGTAGCCACAACCAGGGCTCTTTTTGTAGAAAAAGCCCAGCAGGAACTCATTAGCATAATAGGCCACACCCAACAGCAGGAACTCATTAGCATATTGGGCCACACCCCTGGCAGCACAGCTCATTAGCACATTAGGCCACACCCCCATGTTACCAGAAGTGTGGCTATCCAGCCACACCCACCTTTTGCTTCTTATTCTGTTTACCTTGTTTGTGGTCAAAACCCAGGGCCTTTTCTTGTAGCAGGAACTCCTCTGCATGTTAGGCCACACACCCCTAATGTAGCCAATCCTAATGAGTTCCTGCTGTTGACTGTGGCCTATTATGCTAATGAGTTCCTGCTGGGCGTGGCCAACTCGGGAGCCAGCCGGAACTCCGTTCCTGTGCGTTCCTGCCCAAAAATAGCCCCGGCCACAACCAAGCCAATGACGCAACTCCAATTTGTCCCCATGCGCTGATCCCCAAAAGAGTCGACACTAAAAGCTCTGAACATCAGGGTGTGAAACTTTTCTGGACCCCTCCGCGGGTTCTCAGCAGAGCGAAAGCTTTGTAGACGAGGCCTCGCCTCAAAGCCCGATTCCTGAAAGAAGACTGAAGCAGGGCGAGTCTGGCAGGGCTTCAAAGCAGCTGCGGGCTTGCACAGGAAGCCATGGGGGGGTGGGGGAGTGGATAGAAGAGCCATGCAGGACTGGAAGCCTTTTATCCTAAAAGAACAGACTGAAATGACATTTTCCAGGAAAAAGAAGAAGGAAGGCTATAAACGACCAAGATTTTAATAACAGATAACAGCAAGGGACAGAGTGTATGATGGAAGTTGTGAAAGGCGTGAATAGAGCATTGTGTCTGCCTTATTTGTGTTTAGGACGAGGGAACCACATTCATAATACCAGCTTGAAGCATGGGCAGCTCCGCATTAAGAGAGCTATAGACACAGAGCACGCAGCACCGAGCCTTATCTTTATTATGGGGTCTTTTCTATACTGCGAGAACATCCAATTCTTAACAAATAATTCCCCTGCTTCCCCCAGGCACTGATGCAGTCCACTAAAGCGGCAACCTTCTCCTCCCCCCCCCATAAATGTGGTCAGATGTTGAAGGCTCTATGCAGGTGCAAATCTGGAAAAAAGCGTCCATGCTCCATCTCCTCCTACTGGTCGTATGCCAGTTTCAGGGACCTCTGAAAAGGAGCAGAACGGAGGAAGAAAAAGAATTAAAACATGTGCAACCAGTGATCATGAACAGTGGCAGTGGTCACGGATGCCTACGGCTCTAGCGGATTGGCTGTGAGGAGGAAGGAGAGCCTCCATTCAACCTGTCATGGAGCTCAGTGAAGACTCTGGAAAGATATGGAATGTTCTAAAAAGGTTTTCAAGAAGACACTTTTTGTGATTAATGGAAACTGTGTTCTTTGTTCCATTCCAATCAATCAATACTTTATGTATTTGAGAATGTTTGATTGGTCAAGTTTTTTTTTTAATGTTACGTTAATGTGATATTTGATGGCCTCTCTCAGCTACGTGACTTAAGAACAGGAAGATGCGGATTGTACCCAACCAGTTTTTCGGCTGCTGAAAAAGGGAGGCAAGGTCCCCTCTGACTACCAGAAAAGGTTATGCTCAGGATTGTGGGACCTGCTAGACCAAAGGCATATAAGATGGGGGCTATAAGAAGGAGAGGAATTGGATGAGAGGGTTATCCACGCAGACATCCCGTGGTCAAGCATCCACGTTACTGCACCGCCTCAGCCATGGAGCACGCTGCCTGGAAATTCTTCAAAATGCATGTGTGTATGCATGCTCATGTATGTGCATAAGTGAACACACATGTGCATATGCACACATGTGTTCATGTGCATGCATGCACACGTGCATATCAGCATTTTTTTAAAAAAATCCCTAGCAGCAGGAACAGATCTGCAAGTTCAGACTACCAAATCCATTTTGCATGCGCTCCCCCACATTCAGACATCCAGCCATGTGCAATGAATGTGCAGGGAACCAAAAAACACCACTTGTGATGTGGTGCCTTTTTAACCCAGCTCCAAGCCATTCTTTGACAGGGTGAGTATGCCAGGGGAACGCCTGACAGATGTGGCTGTCTGACGGCACCCATTTGATCCAGAAGGGAGGGGCGGCTACATCGGTCCAAACTGCTCATCTGATCACAGCCCAGGACATTTCATTTTCAAAAAGAGATGACTTGGGGGGGACATGAAGTTTATAATGCATGTGGTGGACTGAGTTGACAGACATAATATTTTCTCCCTCTCCCCAAATACTAGAACTCGGGGGCATCCAATGAAGCTGATGGGCAGTAGGTTCAGGATGGACAAAAGGAAATACCACTTTACACAGAGAGGGATTAAAATGTGGGATTCGTTGCCAGAGGATATAGTGATGTTCACAGGCATAGAGAACTGTAAAAGAAGATTAGATAGATTTATAGAGGATAGGTTTATAGTGGCTACTAGCCACGGTGACTGAGGGGAACTGCCATATGCAGAGGCACTTATCCCCTGAATCCAAGAGACAGGAAGCAACATTAGGGGAAGGCTTCAGCCTCTATGTCCTGTTGTTGGCCCTCCAGAGGAACTGGTTGGCCCCTGTGTGAGACACGGGATGCTGACTAGATGGACCACTGGTCTGATCCAGCAGGCGTCTCCTGATGTCCTTATCAGGGGACGGCCTTGGCCCCTGTGCCCTGTTGTTGGCCCTCCAGAGGAAGTGGCTGACCCCTGTGTGAGACAGGAGGCTGGACTGGATGGACCACTGGTCTGATCCAACAGGGCTCTTCTGATGTTCATATGAAAGCCTCGGCCTCTCTGCCCTGTTGTTGGCTCTCCAGAGGAACTGGCTGGCCACTGTGTGAGACAGGAAGCTGGACTAGACAGAGCACCGGTCCGATCCAGCAGGGCTCTTCTGACGTTCTTATCTTCATATTGGAACCTAAAACTCAACAAGCCTGAAGCACCTCCTTAATGCTTTGTGTTCCTCCCCCCCCCCCCCCCCGTGGAACAAGCGGTAATGACTTCATTGCTAGTTAATGAGACAGAATAAGAACTCTATTACCATTTATTCATGACACTAAGTGTAAATAAAAGCACCAGAAATTAATAGCCATGGTAAGGAATGCATTTATTATTATAAGTGGAATCCTCTCGCTTCTGTGCAGAATCTAAAAAAGCAAGAGAGGGAAACAGAAGGCAAGCAGAGCTTAGCAAATGCTAGAAAAATTAGATGAAGACGAGGCCATCAGAGGACGGCAGGGTCCAGAAGCTGCATGTTCAAGTGGCTTAAGGTCACTGAAAACCAGACTTTCCACCCTCTTGAACGGCATAATTCCAGACCAACAGAGGCGTCATGACTCACAACTTTATTCAAGGTATGAGCTTTCGTGTGCACACACACTTTGTCAAATGCAAGTTGTTGTTGTTCAGTTGCACAGTTGAGTCCGACTCTTCGCGACCCCATGGGACGGTATAATCACTGACCTTGAGCCAGACGTCCTGGAATGTGAAGTTAAATGGGCCTTAGAAAGCATTACTAACAACAAAGCTAGTGGAGGTGATGGTATCCCAGCTGAGCTATTCAAAGTCTTAGAAGATGATGCTGTTAAAGTGCTGCACTCAATTTGCCAGCAAATTTGGAAAACGCAACAGTGGCCACAGGATTGGAAAAGGTCAGTATACATTCCAATCCCAAAGAAGGGCAATGCCAAAGAATGTTCAAACTATCGCACAATTGCACTCATATCACACGCTAGCAAGGTCATGCTCAAGATCCTACAAGCTAGGCTTCAACAGTACGTGGATAGAGAACTGCCAGAAGTACAAGCTGGGTTTCGAAGAGGCAGAGGAACTAGAGATTCATAGTTCTTACATTCCAGGTTCCTATGCAGTATTGTTCTTTGCAGCATCAGACTTTCCTTTCCCCATCAAATGCAAGTAGTCATGGGATATTGAAAAAAAGGTCTTCTTTAGTGCTTCCATTCCTCTGGTGGGGCCCGGGGATCCCCTGATTCTGGGGACCTCAATCTGCCATGGCCCAGCTGGCCAGCAGGGGAAACCCCACCCCCAAGACGCACCTCCTGGCGTTGCTGGTGCAAGGACATCACCTGGGAGTGACTTCATCACGTTTCCAACATCCGGCGTGACGCTCTTGGTTTTAGTCAATACTCTATGGGTTTGAGCCCCCCCCCAAACTGCAGAGTTTTGCCCCAAAACTAGAGCATCACCCCTGATGTTGGAAACAAGATGATGTCACTTCTGGGTGATGTCATTGCAGCGCGCTTGCAAAGCACGCATGCCAGAAGAGCTCAAGAAAGGATCAGGAGTCCCCCCGCTGGCAGCCAGGTGGGATCTGGCAACCGTAGTCCTCTTATGAATAACAAGTTGGTTAAATGACAAGAAGCAGAGAGTAGGGATAAATGGCCACCATGGACTTACCTGGGGCTGGGGAGGAAGGCTTGGAAAGAAGGTCATTTTGCCCGCAAAGAGCCTCGTGGTGGCAGTGTTAGGGAACAAGCCTGATATTTGTTTTATGGACTGCTTATTGCTACACAATGGACTGTGCGCATACCCATAGGCTCAGAGAACTGTACGCTTTAGGTCACCTGTTCTGATGACACACATAGAGGGTGCCTGCACATACCTTACATGTAAATAAGGTTGCAGCAACACAGTTGTACAGCCTGGTGAAGAAGCACAAATCTCCATTATTGTTAGCAATGAAACAACAACTTTGGGAAGAAGCAGCCCCCATGGCAAAGCTGCTTGTGGTCACATACCACCCATCAACTGCTTTGTTCCTGAGCTGGAATTTCCTGCCAGATGGACATTTGGTTATCAATGGAACTGGCCAACTTCATCAGCACTACAATGAAGCATCCTGACACCTAAATTTCACACCTGTCCAGATGCCATACTTCGAGTAAGGTTTTAGGTTACAATATTGGCCATCCCTCCTAGGTAACCTCCCTCCCTGCCTGCAACCAATAGGATTGTTTTTGGGACAGACTGACAGGTAGGTGGGTCAAGAGGTTGGCACAGTTACCACCCACCTCTTGGACCCCCTATAACAGGAGAGAACCAGTCACCTAGCTCCTCCTAGCTAGCATTCCCCCAAGACGACCCCTGTCTGCTTTTACTCCTCTTAAGTCCCCCTTGCTATCCCCAACCCTTGCCTCTACTATTGATCTCTTGATCTATAGTGAGGAGACCCACGCATTCCAGCTGGTTCTGGTCGTGTGGATTCCCTTTGTTTTCCATTTCTTCCCATCCATTCTTCATTGGAGCAACCAAGCTTCAGGACAGATAAGTATGGTCCATCATCACCCTACCTGCTAATACAACTGTGCTTATTTCCTACTTTAATCCTTAGGAACTTGATTGAATGTATGAGTGCATCAGTATTGTTTGTATGAGACATATTTCTAGTAAAAGATATCAATTTTAACTACAACAGCCTCAGAATCCTTTACTGGTAACCCTTGGTGGGATCAGGACCTTGGTACAAATGGGCAAGAACCCATTTATAAATTGCCAATTGCTGTAAATAAAGCAATTCGGCTAACAGCAGCAAGGGGTCTGTGGGCGGGGCCTGGTTGCAGCACCGGCCAGCCAGTCACTGCCTGGGCCAGCTGGAGGCGGAGCCATGGAGGTCTTGGGAAGCAAAGGCTTCACTGAGATCCACCCTTCCCCTTTATAATATGGTGCCGTGGGGCTGTTCTCAGTTATTTGGCTGGGAAGAATGGAAGACTGGAAGAGCTGAAAGGACTTATGAACATTTATATTTGGACTTTTCAGTGTTTGAGGGACTGGACTTGGACTGTTTCTGAAGGTAAATTAAAAGGATTCTTTGTGTATTTGGACCGTTTTTTGGTTTTTTTTGAGTTTCTGATGATCATATTGTATTTTTGAAAAGCTACACTATATGGAGCTGCGGTGGCTCAAGTGGTTAAGACGCTGAACTGCAGGCTGTGGAAGGTCAGTAGTTAAGCAATTCGAGACCCAGGTGCCGCATGACGGAGTGAGCTCCCGTCTCTAGTTCCAGCTTCTGCCAACCTAGCAGTTCGAAAGCAAGAAATTGCAAGTAGATAAATAGGTACCACTTTGGTGGGAAGGGAACAGCGTTCAGTGCGCCTTGGTGTTTAGTCATGCTGGCCACATGACCACAGAAACGTCTTCGGACAGTGCTGGCTCTTCGGCTTTGAAACGGAGATGAGCACTGCAACCCTAGAGTCGGATTCAACTGGCTTTCGAGCAAGGGAACCTTTACCTTTACCTTACACTATTTATATAGGTTTAGACTATCATACTCATTGAATGTTGAAAATATATATATATATATATATTTGTTATTTATGCACGGTTTGATCTTTTGTATAACTTACTTCCTGGAGGTTGGCAACCCTATGTCTGGGGCAGTGATGCTCTGCATTCCTGGTGTTTGGGGGGGGGACAAAAGTAGGAGGGCTTCTAGAGCTCTGGCTCTGCTGGTGGACCTTTTGACAGCACCTGGGTTTTGTCTACTGTGTGACACAGAGTGTTGGACTGGATGGGCCATTGGCCTGATCCAACATGGCTTCCCTTATGTTCTTATGTCCTTACCAGTGCTAGGAGGCAGCAGCGGGGGAAGGCCATGGCTGTGCTGTGTTTGACCCTCTGAGGAAACTGGTTGGCCGTTGAGTGAAATCGGGCAAGCCTAGATGGATCTCAGTTCTGATTCAGCCAGGTTCTACTAATGTTGCTCTGACATACTAACACCACCTTCTTCCTAAATGTAGACCTCGTAGTACAGGAAGGATCTGTGCTGCAGCAACGTCTATTCTTTGAAGGCACGTTCAGGAGGAGCCTCTAAGCAAGAGCCCCCAGCATCTTTGGGGGTAACCTTGACAACAAATAATACCTGTAAGGTAAATGCAATCCCACTTAAATTATGCATTATTACGTTGTCCTTGGTTGCAAGGGAGGTTAATGTAGGTTACTGAGACGTAAATTATTTGTTTAGACTTGATACATCTTGTTAATCTTGATGCAGCCTTTTAAAATATGGCCTTCCACATAGCCACTAACATCCCTTCAGTTCGGAACTATTTCAGATGTGACCGGGACTCAGGGTAAAGGTGACAAGAATCCCACAGGCCTTGTACCTCCCATTTCCCACTCTTGCCTGTGTAAGGTAAAAGGTAAAGGTTCCCTTGCTCGAAAGCCAGTCGAGTCCGACTCTAGGGTTGCGGTGCTCATCTCCGTTTCAAAGCTGAAGAGCCAGCGCTGTCCGAAGACGTTTCCGTGGTCATGTGGCCGGCATGACTAAACGCCAAGGCGCACGGAACGCTGTTCCCTCCCCACCGAAGTGGTACCTATTTATCTACTTGCAATTTCTTGCTTTCGAACTGCTAGGTTGGCAGGAGCTGGAACTAGAGACGGGAGCTCACTCCGTCATGCGGCACCCGGGTCTCGAACTGCTGAAGTACAGACCTTCCACAGCCTGCAGTTCAGCATCTTAACCACTTGAGCCACCGCAGCTGGTTACTGTGTAAACTGTAATGTTAATTCTTCTGTAGGGTTGTCACCAAAAACTGTTTTCTCCTCCCAGTCATCCAATCATCCACATGTATGTAGCTGCTGGAAAAGATTGAAGGTCTATGAAGACGGGGATGGCAAAGGATGAGATGGTTAGACAGTGTCATAGATGCAACGAATATGAAATTGAGCAAACTTCAGAGGACAGCGGAAGACAGTAAGGCCTGGTGTGATCTGGTCCATGGGGTCGCGAACAGTCGGACTCGACTGTGTGACTGAACAACAACAAATGTTGCTGCACTGCATACATTGATCCAAATGCATGCAGCATCGTCATACCAGTATCGACCACTTCTCAGGCTATGCGGAATTTGCCTACAAATGCAAGATATTTATTTGGAGCTATGTACAATCTGAAGGCCTGTTTCACACGAGACAAGGCCTCTACACGTGGCCTGTATGCACACAGAGTCAACATAGAGGGGAGTGGCCATGAGCATGCTGGCTCACCGGCTGACGAGTGCTGCATGTACTTGTGGAAGTGTATGTGTATATGCTCCATCTCTACAATTTTATGATGCCTGGAAATGCTGTCTCTTGGAAAACAAAGAGTTGCTTTGTGAACTGGAGCACATGGTTGTGCAAAGATGGGATTTCTCCTCAAAATCCCCTGGCACTGGGACTACTTGGACTATCCGGGACTGTGGATGTTCTGACTTGGTAACTATGAATCATTAATGTTTAGTTAAGGCAAACAGCCCTAGCCTTTGTTATTTTTGTAACCTCTGGTAGTCTATGCTAAGCTCTGTACTAAATAAACATTCCACTGATTGTTAAAATTGTCTTTGATGCTGTACCTGAATTCCAAGGCTAAATCCTGTGGCCTAAACACTCACCCCATATGCTACCTTGGTAAAAAGCGTGCATCTCTGGAATGAGTTGCTAAGGTGTTCTGTCCCAGATGCCAACTAAGGGTTTGGAATCTCTCCCTTAGGAAAGGCAGGGACTAGTGTAAAGAGGTTCTGGTGGCACATTGTTCTGAAGCCAGAGAGGGTACAGACCATCTCGTGGTTTGTTGTTTACTGTACTGAAAAAGTACAGGATTCCCTCCCATTCCTGGACTGGCCTGGGTGGGCAAAGACCTGTACAGTCTCACAAATTCCTGTCTACATTGCATGTCACCTTCACCTTCCTATTGCATCGACTCAGCATTGGCTGTAGTGGCCACTTCGAGGTCACTACGGCATTCCATTGCATTATCTGGATCTCGTTTAAGGCCCTGTAGTGGCCACTCCGAGGTCACTACGGCATTCCATTGCGTTATCTGGATCTTGTTTAAAGCAGTTCCAATTGCTCCTCCCCACCCTCGAGATGCTGAGAGCAAAAAGCAGACAACTGGAACCAAATTGCCCCCCGCCCGTCAGTGTGTTTAAAAGCAGGCAGGGGACATTTTTCTGCATTTTTTTTTTTTGCTGGTGGGTTAGAAGCACGCCCACCCAGCTTGTTCACTTTCCGGCCACCCTCTGCCCCTCCACCAGGACACCCCCATTACTTTCTGCAGGGGGATTGTGGGTGCTGTTAGCGTAGTGCTCCACTGGTGCCCCGGGAGGCCTCCCCCCTCTCACGTGCGCTCTCCCTTCTGCGCCCCCATGGTTGCCATGGTGAGGTTGCCGTGGTGAGGATTGATACAGATACCCAGACTTTATTCTGAGCCAGAATGGGAGGGAAAGGGGAACAGAGTACAACGGCGCCGCAGCAGACTGTAACTGCTTTACGCAGCAGATGCAGATTCAGCCCGTCTCTCTCCCCCCATTCTACTCTGCTTTCTTCCCTCAATACAGAGGGCCCCAGTCTGCCCAGTGATCGACTACAGTCTCCCTAATGGAACAAACATCTAGACTTCAGCATTTGAAACAACTTGCCAAACAGCTACTAAAACAAAATACCAGGTGTTTGGGGGTTTTTTTGCACGGTCACTTCACATCTTTTGTTGTTGCTGCCGTCCAAGTCACAGCTGAATTGTGGCAACTCCACAGGGTTTTCAAGAGATGTCCAAAGGGGGTTTGTCATTACCTGCCTCCGTGTCACAGCTCTGGTATTCCTTGGTGGTCTCCAGGGGTCATTTCGTAGAAAAAGAGGTGCAGGAGCTCATTAGCATAATGTTTATTAGCATTAAATCAGACTCGACACATATGTTCAGGAAAAGGGGACGGGAATAAGGTGATATAATGTTGTGGCGGCAAAACAGACTTCAGTCCGCAGGTAGACAGTCATGTGCAATGTTCCCTCTAAGCTGTGGAGTCTTGTGAGCAAAAATTCTACTTTGTGAGCTCCTGGCATTAAAGTTGTGAGCAACCGATTCGGCTACGGCATAAATTAGTTTGCTCTGGAGCCATCCTTCCTGAGCTAAGACAAAAATGTGTGAGCTGTAGGCTAAAAAACAGTGAGCTAGCTCACACTAACTCAGCTTAGAGGGAACATTGGTCATGTGCTAGCATGCTCCCCTAGGTTTAAAACCCCTTGCATGCAGAAAACAACAAAAACAGAAGAGAAGAGAGTGTGGGCCTCTCTCCTTGCTTCTGTTTGCATCAATGTGTTTGTAAAAGGCAACTTAATTTTCCAAGCTAGAATATACCTCCTGCAGTCAGAAGGGGTCAATCCATTGTCCCAATCCAGGTCTTGGCCATCTCACTCTCTCACAGGGGTCATTTTGTAGAAAAAGAGGTGCAGGAGCTCATTAGCATAACTTATTTGCATAACTTATTTGCATATGCCACACCCCCTGACATCGCCGGAAGTGTGTCAGAAGGCAACACCCACCACTCAGGCTCCACTGAACTGTTTTGGATTGCTAGCTTTTTTTTGGGGGGGGAACGTGCAGATCTGTCCTCACAGAGGAGGGAGACCTTGTACCTGAAGGCGGGCTGGGGGGGGCTCTGCAACGTACGTGGCTGCTTCTTGCTCCTCGTGGTCCAACTGAGGGCTGCTGGGAGCAGGGGGTGGGGCTTGTTGCATGTGCCCGCCCCCTGGGCTCCTTACTGCCGGAGCTCCGCTCCTGTGCGCTCCTGCAGGAAATGACCCCTGGTGGTCTCCCATCCAAATACTTGCCAGGGCCAACCCTGCTTATCTTCTAATATCTGACGAGATTAAGATGTTAGAAAAGAATCACCCCCCCCCAATATTTTGGTGGCCCTGACCTTGATAGTTTAAGACAGCCCGATCTCATCAGATCTCAGAAGCTAAGCAGGGTTGGCCTTGGTTCGTATTGGATGGGAGACCACCAAGGAATACCAGGCCCGCTATGCATAAGCAGGCAATGGAGAACCACCTCTGAATGTCTCTTGCCTTGGAAAGCTTCTGAGGTCAGCGGAAGTCAGTTGCAACTTGATGGCACACTTTACTTACATAATGTCTTGATGGGCCTACAATCTGTTTTATGGGCATACATGTGCGTCAATATTTGAAAAGCATAATGAAATTCCAGGAAGCTATCGTTTGTTTTACCTTATCTCAGGCAATTTTAATATTGTATCATATAATGTTAGAGAAGATCATCACTCAATAAAAGAAAAAGTGTTGTTCAAACATTAAATAGGACTGAACTGTTCCCCTCCCCGTTGGAAGACACGCAAGATGATGAACTTTAACGGCTTATAGATTTAACTGTTTATAGATTTAAAACACTGCAGATGGCAACACTTCTACCCAATAAGGTGAGGCCATTGTTCAAGCCGCCGTTTCTAAGATTTCAACTTATACTGTATATAAAATGGTTTCTGTTCATTAGGAGTGAACAGGATACATGAACACACACACACAAAGGGGCAACTGCCATTTTTAACCAAACAGTCCTGGGGTTAGACTAGTTAGAGCTTGTCAGGTCGCCTTGGGAGGTAATTTTAATGCAATTGCTGGAACACAGCATTGACCTTGTAAGAGCTTCAAACTGGAGAATTCATTACTCTAACAGTATGAAGCCTTGTGCAGAGCATACGGTTTTGATTGATTCAAGGGGGTGCTTGTACACCATTGCATGTGATTGTACATTTTATTCTTTACTGCCAATCGACATGATTTCAGTCCCTCATCAGATGGCTGCACAGATTCTACACTCTTGGATCATCTCTGTGGATGTGGTCCTAAGGACACTTCTATGAAAGTTAGCCCCACTAAATAACATGACACTTACTACTCAGTAGACATACTTAGGATTGCTCCCTATGTTACTCCTACCAGCATAATTAAAGCAGGGCTTTTTTTGTAGAAAAAGCCCAGCAGGAAATCATTAGCTTAATAGGCCATACCCAACAGCAGGAACACATTAGCATATTAGGCCACACCCACGACAGCACATCTCATTAGTATATTAGGCCACACCCCCATGTTACCAGAAGTGTGGTCATCCAGCCACACCCACCTTTTGCTTCTGTTTACCTTGTTTGTTGTCAAAACCCAGGGCTTTTTTTGGAGCAGGAACTCCTTTGCATGTTAGGCCACACACCCCTAACAGCTTATTAGCATATTAGGTCACACCCCATGCCTTCCCTCTGTGGCCAGGCATGCTGTAGGTGTGGGCGGGGCCAACTCTGAAGCCAGCCAGAACACCATTCCTGTGCATTCGTGCCCAAAAATAGCCCTGGATTTAAAGAAGCTGAATCGCTGACTTCAGTTTCTGGGGGGAATTAGCTGAATGGCATGCCTCAGCGTGAGGTGGGGCATTAGCGGGGACCTCCTACCTATGTTTATGGGGATCTTTCCCTTTAAGAGAGCTCTCAATAACCAGACAGTTGCTTAACTAAAAGGGTTGGTTTTCTTAAAAGAAGTCCTAATAAAATGCACACATACAGAAATAGTTAAAACATGCACGCCAGTAATGGATGTACAGAGGTGAGCAGGAATAATAGGAGGGTGTTGGGGAAATATACTTCACCTGTCCAGGAGATCAGGAATTCATGGAGCAGAGACTGGGAAGATGGAAAAATGACCCAAACGAATTTGGGGGTGACCTGCTAGTAGGCATCTGGGGCAGACACACAGAAATGGGCTGCACTGGGTTAGCTATACCCAAAAATGTTCCAGAGGGCTTGCTAATGCAAACGGTCCGTGTCCCTCATAACCAGGGGTCGTTTCGTAGAAAAAGAGCTAGGGGAACTCATTAGCATAACTCATTAGCATATGCCACACCCCCTGACATCACTGGAAGTGTGTCATAAGGCCACACCCCCTGACATCACCGGAAGTGTGTCATAAGGCCACACCCCCGAAGCAGGGGGCGGGGCTTCATCATGTGCCCCGCCCCCCATACCTCACCCGGGGGAACTGCGATCCCCCACGATCCCCCCCGAAATGACCTCTGCTCAGAACAAAACATCGATGAGATTAATCGGGGATAAAACAACGCGGTCTGGAAGCTCTGTATAGTGTTCCCAGGAATGAACAAAAGAGACCGACGATTCCCTTCTAGATGCAAAGTAGAAATTGGGTTTGGTTCCTGATCACTTCTCCAGTGGTTGAAGGACTAATGGGTTGCTAATTTAAACTAATCAAAATGGAAACAATGCTGCTTGATGAACCACCTGGGCTTAGGGTGTGGGAAAGGAGTAGAAGTCAGGACTTTCTATTATGAAGGAAATGTGAGGAGGAAAGATGAAATCAGATCGACAGGATTAGTGATTGAGATAGAAAGAAGTAACTCTGGGGCGAGGCAAGTCCATTTTCCAGAATATCCAGATGTTGGCAGGGTGTGTGTGGGGGAGTCACAGTCATCAGAGCAAGATCCCGTGTGCTTTCTTAGGTATGATTATGAGGCATACCAGTCCTGGTGTCCATCTTTGTGTCCACTTATGTCAAGATGCCTGATATTTGGACTCCAGGGGTACTGCTATGGGGTCCGTTGCTGGTTGAAATTACCTCTCCTGATAGACAGGGTGTTGGCATACTTACACCTACATCTTTGTAGCCTTAGTGTGAAACATCTTTCACCAGATATTGGGCATTGAGGACTGCTCTGTTGTTGTTTTTAAATTATCTGAAGGAAATGTAAAAAATAATAATGCTTATCAGGGGTCATTTCATAGAAAAAGAGGTGCAGGAGCTCATTAGCATAACTCATTAGCATAACTCATTATGCTGACCAGAAGTGTGTCAGAAGACGACACCCACCACTCAGGCTCCACAGAACTGTTTTGGATTGCTAGCTATAGGGGGGGGAATGTGCAGATCTGTCCTCGCAGAGGAGGGAGAGCGTGTACCTGAATAAAACTTGGTCTTAAAGGTGCCAATGGACTGTCTTGGACCAGGGGGCCGGGGGGAGCTCTGCAACTTACCTGGCTGCTTCTTGCTCTGACTGAGGGCTGCTGGGAGCAGGGGGTGGGGCTTGTTGCATGTGCCCGCCCCCGGGCTATTTACTGCCGGAGCTCTGCTCCTATGCGCTACTGCAGGAAATGACCCCGGTTGCAGGAACAAAGCTCTAGATAAACCTGGTGGCATAAGACATTTCTACATATTTAGAATAATTTCTTTAAATATACAATCTCCGTTTTATTCACCTAGGCCACTGTGTCATCTCAAAGGGAAACAGAGGAGTTTATCTTAATGTCTCTGTTATCTCCAGAGAGGACAAAGCGCATCAAAGAGAATGAATTTCCTGTTATAGACTGAATGACCGGATTGAACGAGAGACCTCAGAGAAGATCTCTTCATCTACCTACATTTTGTCCAGTGTTTGGCATGGCTTATTGAACAGCAGCTTTTGAAATCAACGTGCCTTTGCCAACTCTGTTTTATGGTGTTTCTAAAACCTACATCAAAGAGTCAAAACGATATTTTAAAAGTACTGTATATTTTTTTAAAAAGTACAAAATGTCCAAAATCAAATATCGATAAGGACGCCCTGAATATCCTCACTTTACAATGTCTGGATTAAAACAGCAGTAGGAAGGAAAACAGAAAATGTCCCTCAAAATTATGGTTGCCAACATCCAGGTGAGGCCTGGAGATCTGCTGCTTTTACAACTGATCGCCGTTTCTGGATTTGGAGAAAACGGCTTCTTTGGCGGTTGAACTCTGTGGCCATTAGACCATGTTGCGGCCCCTCCCCTCCTCAAATCCCCCCTCTTCAGGCTCCACCCCCAAAATCTCCACATAATTCCCAACCCAGGATTGGTAACCCTACCCCAAATGCTTTGACAGTGAGACTATCAGTCCTGTGTGACTTCCTTGCTTCCCGCATGTGCTTCTGTTTCTGTTGCATTTCCCCCCTTCTGTTGACTGCTTCCTTCCTTCCGGATCAACTGCGTGCATGTTCCCAGCCAATGAGGGACAACGGAATAAATGAGATGCTACAGAGCCAATCAGAACTGATTCTGTGAAGATGTCATAGAAGGCAAACAAGCCCTGATACTGTGTCTCTGGAAGGGAAGCGCCGTGGCTTTTGAGGGAGGAAAGGAAAACTCCCGGGACAGGAAATTACCAGATTCAGGGGCCCATGGCTGAAACAGACCTGCTCCGCATCACCCACATCAACATTTTATTTCCATCCAAGAGACATGGGAATAGCACCCTCAGTCATTTCTGTGATGGATTACAACCAATGAAACATGTCTCCAAAAGTTTCACAGTTAAGTGGTTTTGGAAAAGCACCCTGGATAAGGGAAAAAAAAAACCCTGCCAAATGCCTAAACATGGCAAGCCTTTGAATTAATGGCCCAGTCTGCACCCAGCATTTGCTCCGCTGTTTCACCAAACCCATGCTGGAACAGAAACCCCCCTCTGCGTTGCCTGCCAATTTCACTTTGACAAATTGTCGGATTTTATGGCAGCGTCCAGACTGCATGCCGCTTTCACTTCCTTTGATCTCTCGGTTTTATGGTGGCCGTCTGCATAGATTTATGACCATTTTATGGCCGTTCAGAAGTGACTCTGTAGGCAGTACAGCTTGGCTCAGGCTATCTGAGGCCTATTCTGCATCTATCATTCGCACCCACACTGGAACAGAAGAAAGATGCGTCTCAAAACCACATTCAAAGGCCGAATCTGCATTTGTCTTTCCCACCGGTGTCCCAGCCTTTTGACTCTGTCTTCAAAAAAGCTGTCTACATTTGGTGTCATTTTCACACCTCAACAGTGCTAGCATACTTTTGCACGTCCACATATGTTTATCATCCTTTTGGGGCGGCTCCACCGTCATTGCACCTCTGCACTGCTTTAAAAGAATCTTCTTCAAACAAGCATAGAGAAAGACAGTGTCATAGCAGCATGGAACTGATTTAGAAATGCAAATGCAGATTTGACCAAATACCCCAGTGTATAGATTCTGCCCCCCAGGCCAGTCCAGGGATGGGGGAAAAATTCTACACTGGCACAATACATTACACAATAATCCAGAAAGGTAGGCTCTCTGGATTTAAACACAAAAGCCACCAGGGATCTCTAAAATTAATCCCTTACCAACCTGAGATTAGAGATCCCCAGAATCTCAGTTGGCATGTGGGTTTTACACATTAGCAACCCTAGCTCAGAGATGCACTTAATCTTACACAGGTAGCACAATTGGTCAGCGGTTTAGGCTACGGGATTTAGCTTGAAGGCCAGTTACCACAATCCAGACACTATTTATAAACCAAGATAAGTTTATTCAGTACAGACTTAGCACAGACTAGAAAGGATTACAAAATAACAAAAATTTATGGCTCTTGGCCCTAACTAAATATTAGAGATATGCATAATTACCAACTTCAGGAATCCATAGTCCAAGATTGTCCATTGTGATAAAGTCCATTAGGTCCCATCTTTGTGCAAGATTCCAGCCATGTGCTCAGCTCAAAAGCAGCTCTTTGTCTCTCCCAGAGACCATATGGCAAGACAGCATTTCAGATGGACAGCACACAGAAGAGAGAGAGAGCAACAGAAAATCTGACTCTCCTCCAAGGGTCAGACAATTAAGAACCCCAATCTAATCATAATCAGCTGTGGCCATCAGCCAATCACGGGTAGACAGGGGGGTGTCCAACTTTTGGGTTGTCATGGCAATGGGTGGGGGATAGGCTAGTTCTGGGGAACGCCCTCTGCAGTCAAATGATCCCCAAAGTCCAAGCCATCCATGGCCTACGTGACATGGGCCCTGTAGCCTGAAAGCAGG
>NW_015163609.1:1465203-1480064 GCF_001447785.1 Gekko japonicus
TGGGTGGCCAAAGTATTTGAGCTTCAGTTTCCTTATATGTTCCTGTTTATAGCACAATGAATGTATGTGACATTTTAAAGAATGGTAGTGGTGGAAATGGGGCTGCGGTGGCTCAAGTGGTTAAGACGCTGAACTGCCGACCAGAAGACTGGTAGATCAGCAGTTCAAGACCCGAGTGCCACATGACGGAGTGAGCTCCCGTCTCTGGCCCCAGCTCCTGCCAACCTAGCAGTTCAAAAGCAAGAAATTGCCAAGTAGATAAATAGGGACTGCTTTGGTGGGAAGGTAAACAGCGTTCCGTGCACCTCGGCGTCTAGTCGTGCCGGCCACATGGCCACGGAAATGTCCTTGAACAGCTCTGGCTCTTCGGCTTGGAAACGGAGATGAGCACCGCATCCCTAGAGTCGGATTCGACTGGCTTTTGAGCAAGGGAAACCTTTACTACCTTCTCTAATGGTGGAAAGGGCTGTGAAGTTGCAGCTGACTTACAGAGACCACCATAGGATTTTCAAGTCAAGAGACATTCCGAGGCGGTTTGCCATTGCCCGCCTCTGTGTAATGACCCTGGGCTTCCTTGGTGGTCTCTCATCCAAGTTCTAACCAGGGCTGACCCTGCTTAACTTCTGAGCTCAGATGAGACTGGGCTAGCTTGGGCTAGACAGGCAAGGGCTTTTTAAATGATAGAAACAGCAAAAGGGAAAAAAAAGATATTTATCAGGAGGTATGGGGCGGGGGGCAGTGTTCCCTCTAAGCCGAGTTAGTGTGAGCTAGCTCACAGTTGTTTAGCCTCCGGCTCACACGTTTTTGTCTTCGCTCTGGAAGGATGGCTCCAGGGCAAACTGGTTTATGCAGCAGTCAAATTGCTCGCTCACCACTTGAATTGATTTATTTATTTAGATTTCTATCCCGCCCTCCCCGAAGGCTCAGGGCGGCTAACAGGGCATAACGCCAAGTAAAACAATAAAACAATATAAAATGTTAAATTACAATGTTAAATTACAGGTAGACGGTTAATAACAATTAGATAAACATCATAAAACATTTTCAGTACTCCTCTATTTGGATCCAGATGTTAGGATTTATGGTTTAAGACCAAGATGGTATGCTCCCGTTTCCCTCCAATAATGCCCGCACCAGGATGGCAGTCTGCGGAAATCATAGGGCGTTGGTGGAACAGTGAGGGTGGCGGCTCCTATTCGAAAGCCTGGTGGAAGAGCTCCGTCTTACAGGCCCTGCGGAACTGTACTGCCAGTAGCTCACAAAGTTGAATTTTTGCTCACAAGACTCCACAGCTTAGAGGGATCATTGGTTGGGAGGGGGGTCTTATCTCTATGGCATCTCTTTCTCTTTTTTTCTTTTTTTGGAAACTTCGCATTTCCAAACTGAACAGCAGCATCCTGAAGGGGAGAAACAACTTGTCAAAAAAAACCCAAAAAACAATCCCACTACACACACATTGTTTCACTCCAAATATAGCTCAGCTGCAATAATGATGCTGAAAACATCTGTTAACTTCTCTGTGTGCTTCTGTTTCAATATCTGCAAATACCAGAAGGCTGGGAATACACATTGGCATATTGATTAAACGTTGCATGAAAACAAAGCAAGTATTTCTGGTATCATCCTTTGTCTGTTGTAAAATTAAAGAGGGAGAAAAAAATCAGATGTTTATGACTTGGGGGATCCACTTTACAAAGTTTGTAATTACCAGTTTCTTATTTTCCAACTTGGAAATATTGTGTCGATGTAAATACACCTGGCTCCGGCATGTGCGCTCGAGTGGAGAATTTATTCCCTGTGTGCAGCAATCCCCACTGATTGAGAGACAATGGCTTCCGAATGGTGTTCTGACTTCTCGGTTGAACAGCAACAATTGAGGATACCTGGCGGGGCATACAGCTGGGACCATAGATGTCAAGAGTGCTTGCAAGCACGCAGGTGGGGGAAGGGAAATCAGGCAGAAAGCAGGGAAGGCACATGGAGAGGCAGGAGGGATGCCAGCCTCCAGGTGGGACCTGGGGATCCCCTGGAATTACGGCTCATTTTCCAACTACAGAGATCAGTTCCCCTGGAGAGAAAAAAGGATGCGGAGGAGGAGGAGGAGGAGGAGGAGGAGGAAGAGGAGATTGGATTTATACCCCACCCTTCACTACCCAAAGGAGTCTCAGAGCAGCTTACAAACCCCTTTCCCTCCCCCTCCCCACAACAGACACCCTGTGAGCAATGTTCCCTCTAAGCTGGGGAGACTTGTGAGCAAAAATTCTCCTTTGTGAGCTACTGTCATGAAAGTTGTGAGCAAGAGATTTGGCTACTGCATCAATGAGTGTGCTCTGGAGCCGTTCTTCCTGAGCAAAGACGAAAAATATGTGAGCCAGAGGCTAAAAAACTGTGAGCTAGCTCACACTAACTCAGCTTAGAGGGAACACTGCCTGTGAGGTAGGTGGGGCTAAGAGAGCTCTGACAGAAACAGCTCTTTTTCAAGGACAGCTGTGCCAGAACTATGGCTCGCCCAAGGTCATCCAGCAGGTGCAAGTGGAGGAGAGGGGAATCAAACCTGGTTCTCCCAGATTAGAGTCCACACACTTAACCACTGCACCAAACTGGAGGGTGGGCTCTGTGGCGTTGTACCCCACTGAGGTCCCTGTCCTCCCCAGGCTCCATCCCCAAATATCTAGGAGTTTCCCAACCTGGATCTGGCTTTGGGGGGGGGGGGATATTACACCCTATTTTGCAATTTGAACTTCAACAGTAACCCCGCCTTGTGTTGCTTTTGTTTAACTTCATTTATTAAAATCTTCCGGATGCGTGTTTGGATTTTACTGGTGAAGGGAAATATGCTGAAAAAAGGTGCATGTTTGAATACAACCACTTTCTTACCTGGCATGTGTACTGCTATTGTGATCCGCCCAGAGCCCCCTTGGGGGAGGGCAGAATATAAACTGAAATAAATAAATAAATAAACCATCCCTCCCCCATCCTGTGCTGGTGGCCTGGGGGGGAAGTGGTCGCTCTAGTAGGCAGTTTGGTGACAGAAACAGTGGGCCCCGGCAATTGCCACACCACTGATAACAAACTGGTGGCCGCATTTTGCAGTGTCTGGATTATCTTTAAAGGCTGCCCCAAGAAGACTGTGGAACAGTAATCTAGCCTTGAGGTCACTGAAGCATGGATCAGCATAGTCAGATGGCGCATGTGCAAGTAGGGACCCGGCTTCCTAGCAAGATATGGCTGGGAAAAAGCTTGGGGGGGGGTGGGGCGGCTGTGGGGAGGCAAAACCATAAAGTTTCAGCAGAATCCTAGAGCAGCATCCTGATGTGATGACATCACTTCCACGTTCATGCTATAAGTGTCATTGTGCCATTGGATCAGTGGCAATGTATGTGTCCCCATCCTCTCAATGTCTCCCGCCAGCTGCCAGCATAAGCTGTCAATGTAAGCCCTATTTTTTAAAAAAAACCCAAAACTAGTATGTCACAAGATAGGGGAAATTCCACATGATGTCTGCATCATCTATTCTAAATTACGCATGAGTCACAGTGGTCAGAGGCCAAGAATACAAGGCAGAACTATTTGCAAATCCCGAAATCATAACATTAACATGTCAATTCAGGAGTCCAGATAACAGTCTATTACATGAATACATTCAGAGTAATTTTGCTTCCACTTTGCCTTAGCATATGGATCTGTGGAGACACCCCTGTCCCCATTCTGAGTTTTTAAAGTATTTCTGGGGGTTTTGTTCTTTCTCTTCTCTCTGGAAGGGCAGAAAGCAGGGTCAGTTACCTGCCACAGTTATGTAAATGGCTTGGCTTGCAAAGGAACTGAGGGATTTGGTGTAAGAACACTCCATATGACTCTTGGAGATTTCCCAGAATGTTTGCAATGAGAGCTCCCAGGCTGCACCTGGGTGGACCAGGTGAAAGGGGGTGGAGAGTGTGATGTAGAACGGGCGGAGTCAGAGGTTTGATAAAAAGTGCTTGCTCCCAGGAGGGAGGGGCTCTTGGCTCTTGATTCTGGTCCTCGGAAGAAGACAGACTGCCGAGCTCTGGTCAGCAAGCTGGTGGCCATCTTGAACATGCGGCTTGGCCTGCCTGCCTGTCTGGCTGGGGGGCATGATGCTGGAGGTAATGAAACATCTTTGAAACATTTTCTAACTTTCTAAGCTTGGCATTGCCTACTCTACTTCAGCATCTAGTAGAGTAAGTTTTTAGAACCTGGGGAAAGAAGGATGCGATTATGACCAACTTTTATTTGTCCTTCTGGTTGCTGATCTGGTGCTCTGCTCAAAGTAAGCTTGTAACCTTTTCCGCTTTTTAATAAATATTTTGCTTTTGGAAGCTGGTAGTGTTGTCTGGACCACATAGTTCCCCCAACTTCCTCTGACCACGTTACTGTAAGAGGGGAGTCCAAGGAAGGGGGAAGGCAAGCAGTCAAGGGACCCATTCCCAATCCTCCAGGAGGCCCCAAAAGAAGTAATTTGGTCCCTGTGGAAAGCAGGAGCTGGGTAGCAGGAGACCAGAGACAGGGCCTTAGTTTCAGAATGGGTGTCAGGAGTCTGTCTCTCCTGGCAGGAAGACCCCAAAAGGACAGTGGTGGCAGCGGTACCCTAGTGGGAAGAAGTGGAATAGCACCCTCCAAGAACTGGTGCCAGCCAAGGAGGGGGGTGGCAGAACATGGTTTGTAGGTCAGAGCAGGCATGTTCCCCCACAGGACCCGTTGTCATATTTGCCTCCTGCATGGGGGGAAGAACCAAGAGGTTGGGTAGATTGTCATATTTGCCTCCTCCTACATGGGGGGAAGAACCAAGAGGTTGGGTAGATTTCTTTGAGAAGTGTGTGTGAGTGAAATATGAGTGTGTGTGAGTGAAATGTAGGCCATTCAGATCCATAATCAGCAGTGCCCTCTATTTTACCTTCCCCAAAGATACAGAGAAATGAATATTGCTTCCATTTAATATTGCTGCAGGCATTTCCTGAAACCTGAGAAGACTCCATGCTCTTCTCCGCTGAAGGGTATCTTGCGAAAATGCATATGGAATGCTTCGCAGGACTCCTCTCTTGATCGGAACACATGCCGAGAAACGCACGGCCCTTCGGTGTGGAATCTCATCTGTTCGTAGAACTAAAGAGCTGTCTCCTCTTACCGAAAGGGTCATTGTGTAGGACACTTCCCTTCCCTTCCCCACCTCACCAGCATAAGAATGAGTATTTGCATAGCCAATCAAGAGTGGCTCATCAAGACGGAGTGTCAGGCACGGAGCGTTCCGGCACAGTCCAGCTGGCAGAAGTGAAAATCTATACCGGGGCCCTTGGGACATGCGAAGAGAACAAAATTGCTCTGAGCCACTGGTGTGTGCTGATGAATGGCATAGTAAGAGGGGGGTGGACTCTCTCAGTCACCGAGATATGAAGGAAAGGAAATCTTTTTTTTTTGGTGGGGGGGGCTTTGTCACATTATTTAAATCTCCCGAATATTCCATAGACACGTGAGTTATCCGTATACAATAGTGTGACAAAGCAAGAAACACATTTTTTTTTAACTTCTCGCAGACCCAACAGCTGTCTGGAGAGGGAGATTTAGAAGTATTTTAGTACAGGAAAAGAAAATCTGGAAGGGGGTTGCCTATGACAACTGCAGAGCATATAATTGCTCAAGGATTTCTGAGCCCTGGGAGGCATCTTCTTCCTCTGCCGTTCCGCAGACAACAAGAGGTGCAGTCTTAAACTTGAATCCGAAGTTATCCGGAAAGATCATACGGGGCATTTTGAGACAAGTCAAAAGAATCTGTAGGGTTGCTAGGTCCTCCCTGGTCACCAGCAGGGGATGGGGGAGGTAAGGGTTGGCAGCTCCAGGTTGGGAAACTCCTGGAGATTTAGGATCCTCAGTAGGGTACCACGCCCTAGAGCCGTCCTCCGAAGCATCCATTTTCTCCAGGGGAGCTGATCTCAGTAGTCTGGAGCTGTAATTCCAGAGCATCCTCAGGTCAGACCTGGAGGCTGGCATCCCTTTGTGGAAGTGAACAATATAATTGTGCAAAACACCACACATCAGTGGACAAAAGCAACATGACGACAACAGAGGTGGTGGACAAAAGTCAGGGCTCCCGCCTTATAACAACAGCTAGTTACTGGTGATTGAGGGGGCCCTCCACATTTAGACGCACTAAACCACTGAGCCCTAGAGCCAGTAGGCAACATCAGGGGAAGGGCTTGGCTTCTAGGCCTAGCTGCTGGCTGTCCAGAGGAATTGGATGGCCACTGTGTGAGACAGGATGTCTTGGTAGGCAGTGTCCTCTAAGAAGGCACACAGATGCAGAGCAATTCCAGGGCCAGGCATCAAAATACAGTTTCAAGGTTCAGGATCCTTGAATCCTAAATTATCTGGAAAAATCATTTGGGGGATTTTGACAGAAGTTTGGGGTAGTGGTTAAGTGGGCGGACTCTAATCTGGGAGAACCGGGTTTGATTCCCCACTCCTCCACTTGCACCTGGCTGGATGACCTTGGGCAAGCCGTAGTTCTGTCAGAGCTGTTCTTGAAAAAGAGCAGTTTCTCTCAGAGCTCTCTGATCCTCACCTAACTCACAGGGTGTCTGTTGTGGGGAGGGGAAGGGAAAGGAGTTTGTAAGCCGTTCTGAGACACCTTTGGGTAGTGAAGGGTGGGGGATAAATCCAATCTCTTCTCTTCTTCTTCTTCTTCTTCTTCTATGAACATTTTAGAGTTGTTAGGTGCCCCCCCCCCGGCTACCAGCAGGGGATGGGGGGTAGGATTGCCAGATTCTGGGGACTTCTGGGGATTTGGAGATGGAGCCTGGGGAGGACAGGGACCTCAGTAGGGTGGAATGCCATAAAGTCCACCCTCAAAAGCATCCATTTTCTCCAGGGGAACTGATGTCTATAGTCCGTAGATGAGCTGCAATTCTGGGGGATCATTAGGTTCTACCTGGAGGCTGGGATCCCTATGAACATTTCTTGGTGGGGATGCACAGATCATCAACTTTCAGTTGTGGGCGTGGTCTTTAATGTCTGATGAACCGAAATTCTTTTCTCCTGAATTTTCACCCCCAAATCCAAGTCTGGCTGTTCCACCAAATTTTAATTGTCTGTTTTATGTTTGTTTTATAACTCTTTGACATCTATCTGATATATATAATTGCCCAAATGTGGTGGCCATTTCCAGTTCTCCCATTAGCTGTGCTGTGTGCTCCATCAGCCATTGGCTCATCATCCACCACTCAAGAGTATTCACCTGCCATTGGCTGGGTGCTGGGTCCATTCTTCTCCTCCGCCCACTTCCAGCCTGAACAGTCTTCCCTCACAGAATGAACCATCAAAATGGCTGCCTCTCCTGATGAAGACACTTCTCCTGCTTGGCTCCTGTGAGACTAAGTTTTCCCTCAGTGGCTGTTGCTAGGAAGCCAAGCTTGGTTCTGTCAGTAAAAATGCAAAGACAGGAGGCCCTTTCCAGGCCTCATTGGGGCCTGTCCTGACTAGGGTTGCCACTTCCAGGTTGAGGAATTCTTGGATATTTTGTGGTGGAGTCTATGGAAGCCAGAGTCTGGGGAGGGGAGAGGCCTCAACTGAATAGAATGCCATAGAGTCCATCCTCCAAAGCAGTCATTTTCTCCAGAGGGAGAGAGAGATCTGTTGTCTGAAGTTCAGTTGTGATACCCAGCGATCTTCAGGTTCCACCTGGAGGTTGGCTACCCTAGGAGTAGCATTTAGCGCTTCTGAGCAGGGTCTGCCAGACCCAGGTTCTTCTTGTGGCAGTTGAGTGGGTGATTTTGGATCAGTCACAGACTTTCAGTCTAACCTACCTCAGAGATTTGTTTTGTTGTGCAGATCAAAAGGGAGAGAGGAGAATAATGTAACCTGCTGTGTTCCCCACTGTGGAGATAGACTGTACTTTTCCTCTTGGGAAACCACTGCTGCCAATCTCAAGGTGAGGGGTGGAGATCACTCAGAATCACAACTGCTCTCCAGATGGCAGAGATCAGCTCCCCTGGAAAAAATGGCTGCTCTGCAGGGTGGACTCTGAGTTATTATACTCTGCTGAGGTCACTTCCCTCCTGCTTCTGCTTGGGTTCCCACTGTGGAGAAAGACTGTAGCTTTTTTTGGTAGAGACTGCAGGTGGTGATGGAGATGGAAAACTGAAGTCAGAGGGGCAGATAATGGTAGGGTGATGGTTGGCTGGGAAGGAGATAGGGCTGCCAACTCCAGGTTGGGAAATTCCTGTAGATTTGAGGGGTGGAGCCTGGAGAGGGTGGGGTTTGAGGAGGGGTGGGACCACAGAGGTACAATGCCATAGTTTCCACCCTCCAAAAAAGCCATTTCCTTTTGGGGTACCATTGCTCCAGGGGAGGACTGGAGTCCACCAAGAATTACAACTGCTCTTCAGATGGCAATGATCAGTTCCCCTGGAGAAAATGGTAACTTCTGTGTCATTATTCCCTGCTGAGGTCACCACAGCAAATTGACACTGAGTGCCCAAGGCCGGGGCACCCGCCCAGAGCCTCTTTCTGGAGCTCGTTGTATTTATTTCCACAATGGGCCTTATTCCTAGTCATATATAAATACTGTTTTAGTACATTCTGCTTGTAATTTCTGTCCCATAGTGTCAGTAATTAAATAAATTGCCACCATAATTAATGATGAAATCCTTTGGGAAAGAATGCAATTGAAAATCTCAAGCTGACTTCAAAGTGGTTTCTTTAAAACTACTACTTCCTCTTCCTGTAAATAAATTTAAATCATTAGCTTAAGAAAGCCAGCAAAGGTCCTTGGTATAAGCTGCTTTTCAGCTACATATTTTCTTATGGTTCAAGTAATTATAAAAGGCTAGTGAAACTAAAATTCTTCTTATTGACAACAGTGTTCCATCTGTGGAAAAGACTTGGGGGGGGGAGTGAGGTAGAAAATTTGCAGGTGACAGCGCATGATTTCGGGGACAGGAAGTTACAAGATAACTGCATAGGATTAGATTCAACCAGTCTTTCTGTTTGAAAAGAAGGGAATAAGGAGTCTTCTTTGATCATCAAAAAAGTTATTCTAGGGATCATGGGAGATGCAAAGGCACAAGTCACATAAGATGGGGCAATAGTAAAGAGGGGAATTGAGAATGAGTAAACACTCTGGTTGGATCCCAAGGTACTTTCTTTAAACTTACCATTCCCAATGTTTTTAACCCTTTCCCTCCTTGTAACTTCATGCTCTTATATATCAACCCAGGGAACAGCTGCTGAGGTTCTTCTGCATTTTCAATTTCATCACTTGTGTGTTGCTTCCCTGTTTTGCTGGGAAAGATGCCAAACATACAGCAATGTACTATCAAAGTGACCACTACAGGGAGCAAAATATGGGCAGAAAAGGAAAACAGCAACAACAAAGCAAAAAGGGACACACAAGCAATGAAAAGGCAGAAGAGCCTGTATAGAAATACTGATTTCTAAAAGTCTCATGCCTTCTCCTGTGATGTCTTTCTGATAACATGCTGTGTCTTTTTTCCTGTTGCATGCCAAATGGTGAGGCCAAATGGCCTCAATAGTCATGCCATATAACCACACATTCTTTCACACTTCTGGCCCACATGCGACTAGTCATGTACAAAATGAAGTAGCTGGAGTTTGGGTCACCTGACTGCAGGAGGGGCTCCAAACTTCTAGCCAATCCTATGTTGCAGCTATGACAACCAACAATTGGGCACACCCCTGTCCACCCGTGGTTGGCTGGATAGCCACAGCTAATCATGACTAGATTGGGGTTTAATTGATTGATCCCGATGGGAATGAGAACTTGCTTGCTCTGGCTGCTCTCTTGCTTAGCTCTCCCTTCTTCCTCGTGCTGCCTGTTTTATTGCACCTGGAAATGCTGCCTCGTGCGAGACAAAGAGTTGCTTTGTGAACTGGAGCACATGGGAGCAAGGATGGAATTTTCCTTCAAAATCCCTTGGACTGTTTGGATGTTCCTGAACTTTGTAAATATGTATCTTTTACTGTGTAGTTAAGGCAAATCGCCTTAGACTTGTTATTTTGGTAATCTCTGGTAGTCTGTGTTATACTCTGTACTGAATAAAAATTATTCTAATTTCTAAATGGTCTCTGATGTTGTACCTGAGTTCTAAGTCTAAATCTTGTAGCCTAACGCTCACACCACACATGCTACTTTGGTAAGAGTGTGCATCTCTGAGTGAGTTGCTAATGTGTTAAGTTCCAGATACCAACTGAGAGTTTGAACCTCTAATCTCAGGTTGGGGGGAACTACTGTAGAGGTTCTGGTTGTTTGCAGCCCTGGTACAGAGCTGGTAAAGTTGGTAAGTCCCATAAAGCAGGAAGGAGTTTGGGATCTCTGCTCCTGAGTTTTGGTGGGGGACTGTTTAAAGAGAGATCCTGGTGGCAGACTACTGGTAAAGCCTGGAGAATGTACAGACATTCTCCTGGAGTTTGTTTAATTGTTGATGAATACTTGGTTTCTCTCCCCATCCCTGGTTTGGGGTGAGAGAGAGAAACCTTGACAGTCGGCACATCAGGGGCGACGCTTCCAGCTGCCGGAGCATCCCCCATCCCTGCTCTGGCATCACAAAGAGACTTGGCAACCCTAACTTGTCTATTGGTTCGAGGAAGAAGCAAGTGGGTGCAAGAAAGTTCCTTGGCAGGCACCATGATGCCTTGGGCACCATAGTGGGAAATCACTGACCTAAATAAAACTCAATCCATAAAATAAGACTTATAGCTTATAGTGACTTGACATCACTTGGAAAAAGTAGTACGCACTGGTTAACCAATTCCAACTGAACTCAAAAGGATATATGGATTCTTTATTTTAGTAGATAGATGGGTTGAATCTTTTGTACTTCACTCAGTTAAGTGTGGAGTTGCCCTCAGAAGAGAAGAGGAGAGGAGATTGGATTTATACCCCACCCTTCAGTACCCAAAGGTGTCTCAGAGCGGCTTACAAACTCCTTTCCCCTCCCCTCCCCACAACAGACACCCTGTGGTAGGTGGGGCTGAGAGAGCTCTGACAGAAACTGCTCTTTTTTCAAGAACAGCTCTTATCAGAACTACGGCTTGCCCAAGGTCATCCAGCCAGGTGAAAGTGGAGGAGTGGGGGAATCAAACCCGGTTCTCCCAGATTAGAGTCTGTGCACTTAACCACTACACCAAACTGGCTCTCACATATAAGAAGCCTTCCTCCATACAGAAGGGTCTTTCTCTGGAGGAAGTTCTTTACTCAATGAGTAATTAAATTGTAAAATTCACTGTCAGTGGACAGAGTGATGGCAGTGATCATAAATGCCTTAAACAGGGGGTTAGACAGATTCATGGAGGTCAGGTCTACCAGTGACTACTAGCCATGGTGACTAAAGGGAATCTCCATATTTAGGGGCACTCAACCTCTGCATCTGAGTGCCAGGAGGCAGCATCAGGGAAAGGCCTCCGCCTCTATTCCCTGGTGATGGACCTCTAAATTAACTGGTTGGCTACTGTGTGAGACAAGATGCTGAACTAGATGGACCACTGTATAATCCAACAGGGCTCTTCATATATTCTTAGCGCTGGAATGCTAGGAACACTCTCCTATGGGTAAGCCTCATTAAATAAAATGAGTCTTATTTCTGAGACTTTAAATAAAATGAGACTTATTACACCCTAAGTTCTGTTTATGGAAAACCTCCTTTTGCTGGTAGGATACAACCCAAAATTAATTTATTCTGTGAATCCATGTGACCACCCAACCAGAACCTCCATGAAAGGGCAGTGTTCCAATAGTGCACTGTAATCTATCACTAGCATCAACATCTGTATATGAGAAAATCTGAACAGGCACATTATTTTACAGTGTGCCCACCTTTTGATCAAAATAACTTCATTCCCCCACCCCACCCCCCTTCATGCTGAGCAGCGGCAATTATTGTTCTCTGGGGGCACCTGAGATTTTGCCTAACCCTGAGTCTCTTTCCAGAGTGCATTTTATAATGATTGTTGCTTCGCTAATTGTGTGGGCTTTTATCTCCAAGTGTAAAATGATTGGGATTTGTTTGCATATCTTACCAGGAAAAACTATATCGGGGGAACACAGACAAATGATAATTCAGTGCCAAGAATGATGATGCTATTATTTACAAGAAGAAGTTTCTTTTTTAAACGATGTTTATCAAGTGTTTCTGGAGGTAATAAGTAGGAGAAGAGTCAGATATTTGAAACCTTGAAATAAATATGAAAAAATGAATATTGGTTCATAGGGCATTCAAGAAGATACCTTTCAGCTGTGTGAGTCAAGAAACTTTCCAGAACAGTGAAATAACACTTTTATTTACTCTTAACAAGGTGGGGCTTCTTTTAAAACTCTAAAAAGTCTTAATAGTCTCTTCCTCCATAGGTCCCTCACCTTGGTGAGCCTTTAGGTATATGTAGAATGTTGCAATTTGTGTATATATTTATTTACTTTATTTATAACCTGCATTTCACCCCAATGGGGAACCAAAGTGGCTTCTCTCTCCTGTTTTATCCTCACCACAACCCTGTGAGGCAGGTTAAACGGAGAGCGTGTGACTGGACCAAAGTCACCCAGCAAGATGAGATTCGAACCTGGGTCTTCCAGATCATTGTCCGATACTTAAACCACTGCACCACACTGGCCACAGTCACAAAATGGCAACCATGGGGCCCTGGAACCAGCCGCAAGACATTGGCCTGTTGTTGTAAGCCAAGCCTCATCCTCTGACGCAGGCCCTGGTTTCTGGATGGGCGATCACTCTCAGTGACACAAGTCATACCTCCGGGCTCCTTCTGAAGCAATTGCTGCTATACTGAGGTGGAGGAAAACTGGGACTGGCTATTTGCTTTGTGGGACAGATCTTTTGTGGAAAAAGCAAATGTAAGCCAGGAAGCCTGCTGATGGTTGTAATGTTGGGGAATCACCGGCCCACTCTAATACGGACCTGCCTGGTTATTACATTTGTGATTTATTTTAAGGTTAAGGATTGCTTGGTAATCTGCCTAATTTAGTAATCTATCTAATCAT
The DNA here is from genome assembly GCF_001447785.1 of Gekko japonicus. NCBI lineage: Eukaryota > Metazoa > Chordata > Lepidosauria > Squamata > Gekkonidae > Gekko > Gekko japonicus. The sequence goes on from NW_015163609.1 coordinate 1,478,222, forward strand.
GAAGTTCACCATCAGAGGTTGTGTTTCCCTACCTTCAAACAAAAGGTAAGGCAGTTACTAGAAGCAGGGCCTTGTGGCACTTTAACGTTGGAACTCCCTTCCTCCCTCCATTCAAATGACAACTATTTTGGAGAATTTTAGGCACCACATAGGAACTTTTTTTGGGGGGGGGGGTTTCTTAGTCTTTTAATATTATCCAGTTCCTGTTGCTGTATCTTTGACTGGCTGTTTCATTATGTTTTGAAACTTCTTCTGGGTTCTGCTTTTTTCTTCCTCCTTTTCTGTTTTAAATGACATTGGCCCCGGTCACACTAGTGGGAAAAGCCATGGCAGAAGTGTGGCTTTTTAGAGCCGGAACAAACAGAAGCACGGTAGTGGGATCAGACAGGTCATGTGGCAGGGGCCTTAGTAATCTATCTAATCATGAAGTTCACCATCAGAGGTTGTGTTTCCCTACCTTTAAACAAAAGGTAAGGCAGTTACTAGAAACAGGGCCTCGTGGCACTTTAACGTTGGAACTCCCTCCCTCCCTCCATTCAAATGACACCTATTTTGGAGAATTTTAGGCACCACATAGGAACTTTTTTTTGGGGGGGGGGCTCTTAGTCTTTTAATATTATCCAGTTCCTGTTGCTGTATCTTTGACTGGCTGTTTCATTATGTTTTGAAACTTCTTCTGGGTTCTGCTTTTTTCTTCCTCCTTTTCTGTTTTAAATGACATTGGCCCCGGTCACACTAGTGGGAAAAGCCATGGCAGAAGTGTGGCTTTTTAGAGCCGGAACAAACAGAAGCACGGTAGTGGGATCAGACAGGTCTCCCGAGGCTCTGCGCTTCTGCTGGCAGCCGCAATCACATGCTGCTGGGAAAGCCACTCTAAGAAGGGCGAGGAGGGCCAGCCACAGCAGTTGTGCACATGTGCAGTTTGCCATTACCATGCATACCAAGGGATAACCGTGCATCGGTGATCCCATGGCCGCCATTGCTGCGTGTCATCCGGTAGGTAATGCCCTTTCACTACTCTCTTTTAGATCCGCATCTTCGGCCGGAAGGGACGGGTTGGGGGCGGGGGCGCGACACTTGCCAGATGTTGGCATCTGATCACACCGGTTTAATCCTCCCTCAACCTGTCCGTTTCGTGGGGCAAATCCTCCCGTGTGACCGGGGCCATTGACTTGCTATCGTAAGTTTCATCTGAGTGGTGCGTGGCTTCAGGACCCATTTGGTTGGTAAAGATATTTTAGATAAATAAAAGCACAGTGTTCAGGGCCGTACCATTTCAGAATGCAGGGAACAGGGGTGTGTATTTGAATGCTTGCATGAAAGGCTGCACCCAGCCATGTACCCCGGCAACACAGTGTCAGGTTCTACAGCATGCAAATCTCTACACACGTTCCCAGGGAATCATTATGCTTTATTAGACTACAGGTCTGTTGCCATGATCTACAGGTATATTGTTAGGAATGACAATGGGGCAGATGCATCACTACATATAACGTGATGCTGCAATTGGCTAAGCAAATGAAATCCAAGTGTGAACACGGGAATTCTCCCGGTGGGAGGTTACATAATGAATGGGAGACTCTCTGTGCCCCATGAGAGCAGAAATATTCACACCAGCAGTGGTACGCAAGCCCTCCCTCCTCCTCAAGGTTAGTCAGATAACTCAGTCTGGCAGTGCCAGTTCGCACGGTCTCCCTATCGCTGTTTACAGCAAGCGAGCAAAGCAAGCAAGCAAGCATGCGCCCTCACGCCCCAGTCAGGAAAGAATGAACACAAGTGAAACATGGCAGCTAGCTGACATTCTGCCCCCTCAAAAATAAATCAACCCCCTCCCGGAGCAGCC
>NW_015163609.1:1480417-1485832 GCF_001447785.1 Gekko japonicus
TTTATGCCGTATCCCTGACCCTCCACATTTCCTGGTTAAGCGGGAAATGCTGTTCAGACAAATTACAAAGGTGATCTGATCCCAGTGGTAACAAGAGAAAGGAATTTTACTTACCAAAACAGAAGCACATCTTACGTGACATATTCATACAGGTACATTTAACTTATTGTGAACAGATCAACTTCAGAAAAGGTTAACTGGCTACAGCTCCAAGCTCAGGTAAGAGAGAGAAGAAGAGAGGTCCTACATGAGATGGAATACAGAAGGCAAAAACAACGGCCCAAAGAGGCTCAATGTCTAAGCAATGGGAGGGCGGGGCCAACTGCGGAGTCTACCCAAGTGAGAGGATCCTCTTAACCCTTTCCCTCCCAGATCCTCAGTTTCATTATCTGGCCTTCCAGGGAACAGTCAGGGTTGATTTCTTTTAGGATTGACTGATTTGATCTTCTTGCAGTCCAAGGGACTCTCAAGAGTCTTCTCCAGCACCATAGTTCAAAAGAATCTATTCTTCGGCGCTCAGCCTTCCTTATAGTCCAACTCTCACAGCCATACATGACTACTGGGAATACCATTGCTTTGACCATGTGGACTTTTGTTGGCAGGGTGATGTCTCTACTTTTTATCATGCTGTTGAGGTTCGCCATCGCTTTCCTCCCAAGGAGCCGGGGTCTTTTAATTTCATGGCTGCTGTCACAGTCTGTGGTGATCTGGGATCCCAGGAATCTGATAGCTCACATTTTTTTGGCCTCTGGCTCACATATTATTGTCATAGCTCAGGGAGGATGGCTCCAGCGCAAACTAATTTATGCAGTAGCCAAATCACTCACTCGCAGCTTTAATGTCCAGTAGCTCCCAAAGCAGATTTTTTTGCTCACAAGACTCCACAAGTTAGAAGGAGCATTGGGTGCAACCAAGAAATGGCTGCCACAGGAGCCAGTGCCAAACACACAGAGGAAGCCCAAGAGCAGGGGAGAAGAGTGGTAATTGAAAAAAAAAACACACTGAGAAAGAGGAGTGAGAGAGAATACACCAAACACTGTCACGGCCGATGCCACTGACACATTATTTTAATCTCCATAGCCAATCAGTTACTCAGTGGCCAATCATAAGCCCTGTGGAGCATCAGGCCACCTGGCCTCACTAACTTTCTAGGAACACGCAGTGGGCACCAAGGAAGGTGCTGGCAGGTGTCATGGTTCCCCTGGGAACTACATCAGGGACCCCATGATCAGAGGTTGGACAGTGGGAGGTTGGGAATATTGGGTTACATGTTAAAAAAAATCATTTCCCTTGGAAGCACAGAAGCTTTATGCCGTATCCCTGACCCTCCACATTTCCTGGTTAAGCGGGAAATGCTGTTCAGACAAATTACAAAGGTGATCTGATCCCAGTGGTAACAAGAGAAAGGAATTTTACTTACCAAAACAGAAGCACATCTTACGTGACATATTCATACAGGTACATTTAACTTATTGTGAACAGATCAACTTCAGAAAAGGTTAACTGGCTACAGCTCCAAGCTCAGGTAAGAGAGAGAAGAAGAGAGGTCCTACATGAGATGGAATACAGAAGGCAAAAACAACGGCCCAAAGAGGCTCAATGTCTAAGCAATGGGAGGGCGGGGCCAACTGCGGAGTCTACCCAAGTGAGAGGATCCTCTTAACCCTTTCCCTCCCAGATCCTCTTGCATGCAGAATTACACTATCCAACAGGGAATGATGGAGAAGGGTTAGTTTAACAGAAATAAGAATTCTATCTCCTTGACCCTTCTAAAAATCCTACTGGGAATCTTACTGTTATGGGGCAGGTGGGAAATTGGGCAGCAATGATCCATAACAAATGTCATGGAGAAGGTTTCTAGCCTCGCCTTCCCTCAGACGCACCGACCTGTATTCCTGAGGGTTGCTTTGACTCAAGGAGTCACTCAATACTTCCTTTCTGAAGGACAACTCGGGAGAAGGAGGAGGGGAGCCTTCACTCAGAGCCTCAGAGCGGCTTACAAACTCCTTTCCCTTCCCCTCCCCACAACAGACACCCTGTGAGGTAGGTGGGGCTGGGAGAGCTCTGACAGAAACTGCTCTTTCTCAAGAACAGCTGTGTCAGAACGATGGCTTGCCCGAGGTCATCCAGCCAGGTGCAAGTGGAGGAGTGGAGAATCAAGCCTGTTTCTTCCAGATTAGTGTCCGCGCACTTCACCACTACACCAAACTGGCTCTCAGCTGTTTTCAAACACTTGGCTCTTAGATTTCCCAACTTCCCTACTCTTTATTTGTTTGTGCTCCTTTAACAAAAACTGACCAGGCTATTTAAATGACTTATCATTGGAAAAAGTAGGAACATTCAGTTGTATCATGCTGTTGCACTTCAGGCTGCCCGTCAGATCAACGGTTTGCTTCATGAGGAGCTGTGACAACGCATTCCTTTCTCCTCATCTGCTACTTACTTCCTTTCTTCCTTTACTATGATCCCTTTTCACCAATCAGGATTTATTTTAAACCAAGAGGCATAGTTTGGTGTAGTGATTAAGTGCACGGATTCTAATCTAGGAGAACCGGGTTTGATTCCCCACTCCTCCACTTGCAGCTGCTGGATGACCTTGGGCAAGCCATAGTTCTGTCAGAGCTGTTCTCTCAAGGACAGTTCTGGAAAGAGCTCTCTCAGCCCCACCTACCTCACAGGGTGTCTGTTGTGGGGAGGGGAAGGGAAAGGAGTTTGTAAACTACTCTGAGACTCCGAGTGAAGGGTGGGGTATAAATCCAATCTCCTCCTCCTCCTAAATGATGTCCTCCTTTTTGTATATCTGTTATTTGCGAAGTATCACAGATTTATTCGGCATTTTAAAAAGAAAAATATGCAAAAAGAGAATGTTATATCATGGGCAGTTACGAAGCTGTTGGTGTTCCCCTATTGTTTGGTATAGTTCTTTTAATATGATCCCTTTAGAAAAAAAGGGTTTATTTTCGTTTCCCCTTTCACTTGTTTTGTTGGTTGCTGGCTGTGGTTTATGGTTGCCAGTCTGGAATCATGACAACTGGTCTCCAGGTTACAGAAATCAGCTCCCTGAAGTAAATGGCTGCTTTGGAAGGCGTACTCTGTGGCACTATACCCCACTGAGCTAGATTTGCCAGTCCCCATGTCTGGGCAAGGGTTCCCTCAATTTTCAAGGCTTCTGCCTCCTGCTGGCCGGTGGGGGAAACCCCACCCCCAAACAGCAATATAGCTGACTGTCCCCAACACGACATCATTGCTTTCAGCAATTATAGCCCATCGAAGAACCTAGCTGTAAGCTTAGCTTTATAATGAAGTGAATCAACAGTGATACTTTCAATACTGTGTGAGACAGAGTGTTGGACTGGATGGGCCTTTGGCCTGATCCAACTTTGGCGTCTCTTATGTTCTTATGTTCTTATGATTCATACTTCTCATGTTCCTTGGTCCTATTATATGCGTCAAATAGCTTTGGACTTTCCTTTTGCATCCATTCACATTAACAACTGAACGTCCTTGTATTGCTTGCAATAGCGCTGTCTTTCCAGATCTGTAAGCAACATTTGCATGGTTTCCTGGGGGCACTATGAGCACACTCCCCAAAACATCTGGACACTGTTACAAGTACTATTCACCCCCATTTTTTGCCCGCGCCACCTCTCACTAAGCAAAGGTATCTCTTCAGCTAACAACCATGAGCCAGTACCCAAAGTCAAGAGGGCTTTGTAACCAATGCTCCCTCTTAGTTGTGGAGTCTTGTGAGCAAAAATTCTACTTTGTGAGCTACCGGCATTAAAAGTTGTGAGCGAGCGATTTGCCTACGGCATAAATTAATTTGCTCTGGAGCCATCCTTTCTGAGCTAAGACAAAAATGTGTGAGCCGGAGGCTAAGACACTGTGAGCTAGCTCACGCTAACTCGGCTAAGAGGGAACTGCAAACCATTGTTCAAACTGGGGAAGCCGATCCCCAGTTCTGACGTTTAGCGCCATCTCTGGTTTGTTTGCCAATGGCATAGATAATTGGCTGGGATATCATGCTGCCATGGGAAACATGCTTTCATGGGAAGTTAAGTCCCATTAGCGTGGCTGAAAGAGGCTTCCTTAAATAGGATCAGAAATGGCTACTTAGTTTGTGCGGGTGTGTGTGTGTGTATGTGTATGCAACTTACTTTTCGATTTGTCATGTCAATGCCCCCAGTACAGCAGCTGCAGAAATGTAAATATGACAGATTTATGGGGAAGATCAGGTGCAGGCAAGGGCTCTGGCCAGCCCCCAACTGCTTTTTTTGCTTCCACTCAGCTCCCCTGTTCCTGTTGCATCTGCTCATCCAGGAAGGAGGGGAATCCGAGGGCATGAAGGCACCTCACCATTTATTTTCTGTCTATACAAGGTAATGACTTGAAGCAACTGATTTATCACTTAGAATGTTGGTCAGCCAGAGGAATTATGATTGAAGTGTGAAGGCTCAAATGAATAAGGGGCGATGAATGAGCCAATAAAGTATTAGACGCAGATCGCCTTCCCTGGATTATTGGATGGGATGATAAGGAGGCCCTTTAAAAAGGGGGGAGGGGACAGATGATGCATTGCAAATCCATAAAACAAAGGGAGGAAAGTGGTGAAAGCCGAAATTTTCTTTGTCGGATGACGTAGAGCTGCCTTACCAAAACAAAAATGGTGCGTGCTGACAGCCCATGGGTGTGAGAAGTGGAATAATTACAAGAGGCGGGACCCATGATACTTGCGGGGGGAAAGTTTTCCCCACAGCTCCCGGCCTGCAGAAGCAGGAGACACAGCAACAGGTGAGCCCAGCCTTCTCCCCCCCCCCTAGTGGTGGCGGCGAGGCCAGCCCACCAAGCTTTCTCCCTCCCACAGGGTAAAATTCCCAAGTCCAAGGGTAAACATCAACCTTTAGCAAGGCTCCTAAAATCCTGCATCTTGATGTCTTGGAGTCTTTGTCTAATCTGTGCGAAGGCTGAACCTTCGGTAAGGGAGGATAAATCATCAACACTGTTCCCTATTGAATTAATTTTCTTTTCTATGTGGTTTAACCACATTGATGACTGAGACTCTGTCAACAAATGAGAAATGACCACACACCTAAACAAGATGCGCTGATAATCCTAGGTGACTGGAACACAAAAGTAGGAAACAAATCCAACTCAAATATCATTGGAAGATTTTGACTTGGAGCATGAAATGAAGCAGGAGAGAGACTCATAGAATTCTGTGAAGACAACAAGTTCTCCATTGCCAACACATGTTTCAGACAACCACACATATGATTGTTAATGTGGACATCACTGGATGGCCAATATCGAAATCAAATCCATCTCTCCTATATTATAAAAGGGTTTTGGGTGCCAGAATTCTAAAATGCACCCCGTTAGTGTATGGGCGGACAAAATGCCACTCAGAAGACGCTG
>NW_015163609.1:1487040-1511977 GCF_001447785.1 Gekko japonicus
ATGATGATGATGATGATGATGATGATGATGATGATGATGATGATGATGATGATGAAAGAATGATAGTTTCCTTCAAAGAAGAATTTTTAAAAGAAGAACCTACAGTTTTGAAAGTGAAGTAAACGCTGCACTGAGAGCACTTGGGAGAAACAAATCACCAGGAATAGATGGGATATCAACCGAAGTATCTCAAGCCACAGACATGGAGCCCATCAAAATCTTAACAAGACTGGGAAGAACAGCCAGGAAGGAGCTAGAAAAGTATCTGGTGCTGGTGATCAAGATCAGGATCATTCATACCATAGTATTCCCCATGACTATCTATGGGTGTGAAAGTTGGAAAATGAAAGAAGTGAACAGGAAGAACGTTTGTTCCTTTGAAATGTGGTGCTGGAGGAGAGCTTAATGGATACTATGGGCCACCAAAAAGACTAACCAGTGGGTTCTAGATCAAATCAATCCTGAATTTTGTTGCACTATTGTCCTTTGGTCACATGATGAGAACACAAGAGTCACTGGAAAAGACAATAATGCTAGGAAAAGTGGAAGGCAGCAGGAAAAGAGGAAAACCCAACATGAGATGTATGAGCTGCATCAAGGAAGCCACAGCCCTCAGTTTGCAAGACCTGAGCGAGGCCGTTAACAACAGGACATTTTGGAGGTCATTAATGAGTAGGGTCGCCATAAGTTGGAAGTGGCTTGACGGCACTTAACACACAGACACACAGAGAGAGGCCGAGTTCAGACTGGCAATTTGACGTGCTAGGGAGTCATGGCAAAGAAGACCTGGAACAGACCGGGAACAGCTTGTTTGCGGTATTCCCGTTCACATTGCAGCGAATTAAGTGGGAGGATATCGTGGAGGACGTGCAAGGGAGCATTCGTACTGTCGGCCCGCCCCTGGCGGGCTGTTAGTGGCTGTTTCTGTGCTCCGCAGCATGTGCCTATGCGCATGGGTGCATGGGCACCTGCCACGGAAACAGCCAGGGCCTATTATCAACGACTGTGGGTTGTTCCCACCTTAGCAGTGCTTGCGTTCACACATCAGAGAACCGGAATCAACCCGCTCTACACACGGTTTGCTACCACTTTCACCTGGTACTTTTAAAACTCGGGAGGGAAGCGGCACAAGATGGCTTGAATACGGCTGGGGGACGCCGGACAGCTGTGCCTGTGCGAACCCGCCTTTTTAATCCGCTTCTGAAAGGCTCCTGAAACGTTTGGCTGCCGGGCCAAACTGCCAGTCTGAATGCGGCCAGAGAGAGAAAGAGCGAGAGCTGGGGAGGAATTGGCAAAACAAGATGAATCTTAGCATGTGGGTCAGTGCCGTGCCTGGATGGAAGAGAGATGGCCGTTCTCTCAAGACCAGTGTACATATAGACCAGGAGGAAGATCTCCGACAGCTTGCCAGCTGGGGGTGGTCTTAGACCAGAGTTTAGGATTGTCGCGCCAGATTTTTCTGTGCATATTTTGGTTTACTCTGTGGTCTGTTGAGCACCGTGTCTCAGTAAGCCATTTTAGTCCAGCTGTTGAGTTCAGCATGGCCCACCGGGGCACATGGGACCCTCTGGAGAGCGGTAGGGGACACCTGGTTCCGTTCTGCCTCTTTCTGTGCTCTCTCTGTGCTTCTCGGCGATGAATTTAGCCAGGAGGTATTCCCACCAGAGGTCTGGGAACCTTTCCCACCTGGCAGAGTATACAAGCAAAGCCTGGGCCTCTTTTTCTTGTGAGGGCTGCAGCCCCCAGCCGGCTTGAGGAACGGCAAGTTGGCAACGCGGAACCTCTGCTTCGATTGTCCCCCCTTGTCTCCTTAGAAGCAGGTGTGAGCGACACGTTTGTCTCCTCCTGCAATCAGGAAACTGCCTTATAGCGGCCCTGGCTCTGGCAAGGGGCCTAATGCTTAGCCAGAATGAGACACCAATGCGCCTGCAACGTGAGCGAGGGATACGATATGTACCGGGCAAGGAAATGGAAACTAAAAGCAGAGTACAGCCACAGAGGTTGCAACACCACTCCAAGACACGTGGCCTAGTCAGTTTAGAAAAGGGTCGCCACCCTCCAGGGCTGGCCTGGAGACCTCCCAATATTACCATTGATCTCCACATGAGAGAGACCAGTCCCTCTAGAGACAATATCTGCTTTGGAAGGTGGACTCTATGGCACTCTACCTGGTAGGGTTGCCAACTGGCACTTACCCTTCCGGCGGGGGACTCCAGTTCGGCTCCCGGCGCGTGCGCGCACACGCGAAGCACGCGCACACCGCATGCACATCACAGGGAAGTGACGTCATGACGCTGGGCAAGCTGGGGGCGGGACCACGACCATACAAGGGAAAACCATAGAGTTTTCCCTTGTATGGCCGTGACCCCGCCCCCAGCATGCCCGGCGTCATAACATCACTTCCCTGTGACATGCATGCTGGGCCGGGGTTCCCCCCGGGGCCCGATTCCCCGGCGTTGGGGAATGGGCCTCTGGGGCGGGAGGTTTTCCGCCCCCCGGGGGGATTTGGCAGCCCTACTACCTGGCTAGGCCCCTCCCCTCCCCAGACTCTACCCTCTCCAGGCTTCAGCCCCCAAATCTCAAGGTATTTCCCCACCCAGAGTTGGCAACTGTAGTTTAGATCCAGAGGTAAATACTTATGAATTAGTTACCCTTCCAGGGTTGCCAGGTCTGGGTTGGAAAATACCTGGAGACGTTGGGGGTGGATCCAGGAGAGGGCAGGGTTTGGGGAGGGGAGGGGCCTCAGCATGCCACAGAGTCCACCCTTCAAAGCAGCCATTTCCTCCAGGGGAGGTGATCTCTGGCGGTCATTTTCTCCAGGGGAGGTGATCTCTGTCAGCTGGAGATCAGTTGTAAAAGCAGGGGATCTCCAGGTCCCACCTGGAGGCTGGCAACCTTATTACCTGAACAGGGCTCCCCCCCCCTTTTAAAAAAGAGATGCCAGAACTCTCATGATGGACATGAAGGTTTTTATCTGTATACTAAAAACTCATGAACTTTTAAGCATTTTTAAAAGAATTCTGTCAAAGAGGCTCCGGAACTCCGTTCCGGCGCATTCCCCCAGAAAAAAAAGCCCTGTTATTCCAAACAAACATCTCTAATTTAAATCAGATTGGATTATATTAATTTCCCCCCCACACAGTGTCTCTAAGACAAACTGCTTGTTATGGCGGGGATCCTCTTAGGGGTAGTTTCAAACTTTATCCCTCCTGCTGTCTCATTCCCCAAATCCCCATCTTGATTTTGCTGATCCCTTTTGTGAATCAGAACTTGTGATTCTTTATTTTCATGCCATTGTTCTTACACTGAATTTTCCCCATCAAATGTACACATTTTAACATTTTTTAAATAAAACAAACAGTATACATATAAATGCCAAATACAGTGTTCCCTCTAAGATGAATTAGTGTGAGCTAGCTCACAGTTTTTTAAGCCTCCAGCTCACACATTTTTGTCTTAGCTCGGGAACAAACGCTCCAGAGCAAACTACTTTATGCAGTAGCCAAATCGCTTGCTCACAACTTTAATGCCCGTAGCTCACATATTAGAATTTTTGCTCACAAGACTCCACAGCTTAGAGGGAGCATTAAATACAGTATAAATCTTGTATTTAAAAAAAACAAAAAACCAGAAGGTGGGCCTGAGGCTCAGCTGTAGAGCACTTGCTTCACATTCAGAAGGTCTCAAGTTCAAACCTCTATATTGTAAGGGAATTATTAAAAATGCTAATCAGTTCCTGCCACTTATTCATGTTCCCAAAACTGGGGCTGATCAGGCTGCTGCCCTGGAGGGAGCAAATCATTGCAGAAGAACATAAGAACATAAGAAGAGCCCTGCTGAATCAGACCAATGGTCCATCTAGTCCAGCATCCTGTCTCACACAGTGGCCAACCAGTTCCTCTGGAGGGCCAACAAGAGGGTATAGAGACCAAGAGCTTCCCTTGATGTTGCCTTCTTTGTTGTTATTCAGTCACACAGTTGAGTCCGACTCTTCGCGACCCCATGGATCATCTCCCGCCAGGCCCTCCTGTCTTCCGCCGTCCTCTGAAGTTGGCTCAATTTCATGTTCGTTGCGTCGATGACACTGTCTAACCATCTCATCCTTTGCCGTCCCCGTCTTCTTTGACCTTCAATCTTTCCCAGCAGCAGGGTCTTCTCCAGTGAGTGCTCCCTTCTCATTTGGTGGCCAAAGTATTTGAGCTTCAGTTTCATTATCTGGCCTTCCAGGGAACAGTCACGGTTGATTTCTTTTAGGACTGACTGATTTGATCTTTTTGCAGTCCAAGGGCCTCCTAGCTCTGGTTTTAGTGCCTCTGAACATGGAGGTTCCCCTCAGTCACCATGGCTTGTAGCCATTGATTGTCTTATCTTCCATTTAAAGTTGTTTATTCCTGTGGCCATGACTACATCCTCTGGCAGCAGATTTCACGTTTTAACCACTCTCTGTGTAAAGTGGTATTTCCTTTTGTCTACTCTGAACCTACTGACCATCGGTTTCATTAGGTAAAGGAAAAGGTTCCCTTGCTCGAAAGCCAGTCGAGTCCGACTCTAGGGTTGCGGTGCTCATCTCCATTTCAAAGCCGAAGAGCCAGCGCTGTCCGAAGACATTTCCGTGGTCATGTGGCCGGCGTGACTAAACACCAAGGCGCACAGAACGCTGTTACTTTACCACTGAAGTGGTACCTATTTATCTACTTGCAATTTCTTGCTTTGGAACTGCTAGGTTGGCAGGAGCTGGAACTAGTGATGGGAGCTCACTCTGTCTTGCGGCACCCGGGTCTCAAACTGCTGAACTACTGACCTTCCACAGCCTGCAGTTCAGCGTCTTAACCACTTGAGCCACTTAACCACTTGATGCCCTCAAATTCTAGTATTTTGGGAGAGAAAAATTTATCTGTTTCAGCTTTCTTTACCCCATGCATAATTTTATAAACTATCATCATGTTTTTTTCAAGAAGCCCAGAGTCCATATTATTTATGAATTAAAGACAATTTTAGTTTACATAAACAGAGTGCCGTTACATCTTAAGAATCCTGTGACTAAGTTACATTCAGTGCTTATTCAATGCCTGTCGATCAGGTGGACAGGTTGATCAGTAACATGCTGATGTTATGAGGCAAGAGTCCTGACTGTTGCCCATCACCTCTGTTGTTGCCATGTTTGCTTTTGTCCACTGATGTGTGGTTTTTTGCAGAATTATATTGTTCACTTCCATAAAGGGATGCCAGCCTCCAGGTGGGACCTGGAGAACCAGTTTGGTGTAGTGGTTAAGAGCGTGGACTGTAATCTGGGAGAACCGGGTTCGATTCCCCACTCCTCCACGTGCAGCTGCTGGTGTGACCTTGGGTCTGTCACAAATACTTTCAGAGCTGTTCTTGAAAGAGCAATCCTCAAAAGAGCTCTCTCAGCCCCACCTACGTCACAAGGTGTCTGTTGTGGGGAGGGGAAGGGGAAGGGATTATAAATCACTCTGAGACTTCTTATCTGGAATTACAACTCATCTCCAGACTGCAGAGATCAGTTGCCCTGGAGGAAATGGCTGCTTTGGAGGGTGGATTCTATGGCATTGTACCACACTGAGGTTCCTGTCTCTTTCTCCGCACTAACTCTCCAGGAATTTTGTTAATTCGGCTACTTAACAAACAAGTCAGAGAGTGATTCAGCAAAAGATCAGCTTTATTCAGCAAATCATAACTCAACTCCAAACATATCAACATGAATAGCCAGAACAGCTTTTGCATTGAAGCTGTTCTTCTTTTAAACTCTCCCAGCTAATATAGCCACGCCCTATTTTACAATACCAACCTATGAGGTTGTATGGATAAGGACCAATCACAAGTGTTCCCTCTCATGGAACTGGATGTTGGTGATTGGTGGTCTCTTCCTGGGCTACCAATAGTAATTGAGGAATTAGGATCCTAGCCCAGGATGAAGCTTCACATGGTGTTTCAATCACTGCATTTACATACATACATTGGCACATTGAATACACCACAAATTTCCCAACCCGGATCTGGCAACCCTACGCCCCCAGGTCAACCAGTGTCCAGGGAGGACCTGGCAAATCTGCTTCCACAACATTACACCCTCCATGACAGTCACCTTTCTGCAAACAGTCCTGCCGCCCCCTCCCTGGACTATTCGGCACACCCATCCTTGCAAAACACCAAATTTTGCACGCTCCCCTGCAAAACTTAACTTAGCCTGGTCAACACATCTTGTTAGAGAAGCAGGTGCTTGGTTTGTGTTCATAACCTTTCCCTCGAGACCATCTTGTTCTGGAAGCTGGACATTCCCCTTAAGGGAAAACCCACGACATTGCCTAGGCCGATCTGAGCTGTCCTTGAATTCCCCACATGGATTTCTCCTTTATTGATGATGCTGTCTGCCCTCTGTCTGATCTCTGGGGTTTCCCACTCCGTTTTTCTGGCCTCTCTGAAAGCCAAGCGGCAAGCTATCGCCCACACCCATTCACACCAAGGCATTTAATCTAATTTGATCATTCCTTTGATGGACTGTTGGAATCTTTATACTTATAAGCTGAGACCTTGTCAGCATCTCAGCTGAAAGGGTCAGACAAGTAGATAATGTGAAAGACCACTTTCCCAGACCCTCGAGAGCCGCTGCCAGTCAGAATAGATGATACTGACCTTGATGTACCTACAGCCGCTGAGTATAAGGCAATATCACACGCTCATGTTGCATGAGCGCATACAGTACAAACTAATTAAAAGAATCAAGAGCGAAAGATAACTGAGCCCATTAACAAAAATCTAAACAGATATAAAATGAGGAGTGTAGATCACCATTAGAGGGGTGATCAGGTCTCCTAGGGTGTAATTTTATCTCAGTAAGCAGAAAAGGGGAATCTGGATTGAGGCAACGCATTGGGGTAGGGGAGGGTAACATCGAGGGCCAGTTTGGTGTAGTGGTTAAGTGCACGGACTCTAATCTGGGAGAACTGGGTTTGATTCCCCCCTCCTCCACTTGCACCTGCTGGCGTGACCTTGGGTCAGTCACAAGTTCTCACAGAGCTGTTCTCTCAGGAGCAGTTTCTGTCAGAGTTCTCTCAGCCCCATCTCCCTCACAGGGTGTCTGTTGTGGAGAGGGGAAGGGAAAGGAGTTTGTAAGCCACTCTGAGACTCCCTTGGGTAGTGAAGGGCGGGGTATAAATCCAATCTCTTCTTCTCTTCTTCTTCTTCTTTGTGGTCTCTGTGCATCACTCTGATAGGCTTTGCATCTGTGCAGAGCAACACTTTGGAAATGTTTAGAGCAAACATTTTTCTCGGTGAGGAGACCTTCTCCTCAGAAACACTGCCTCAGACTGAGCATGCTCCCAGGGGCAGGAATTGCATCATCCCACTCATTTTCTTGTTGTCCTCCACAGAAGGCAGTTTTGTGTGGTGACTTCATGGAGAACATTTGGTATCTTGTCAGAGCGAGTCCCCCTCCCCAATTGGCCAGCTGATTGGTGGTGAGGAGGTGGGGCCTGACAGCAGGGGATGCCCACCTCCACCTTGGGGGGGGGGGAAGTCTAGCAACCCTACATATACAAGTTAGATGAAACCACCAGTTTGACTCCTATGAACCCTAGAATGGAAAGGAGGGGCAGAGGCTAGCTCTCCTAATGCTTTTTTGATGGTTTCAAGCTAAGGTAAGCCTTGAATCAGGTGCTTCCTAGAACTCAGTTCCCCCTCCTTAGTCGCTACGCCGCAGCAGTTCTCAACATGTAGGTTAGTACATATTTAAAAACAATTACTTTTAAGAGGCAGATTAATGACGCTAAACTGTACTGAGGAAAGTATTTAGGAGGATTTGGAACTGCATGCATTTTATGGTGTGCAGCACCAAGGCCCATGGTGTGGTCTGACAGATTAAGGTGTTTCTTGCATGATCTTATGCAGTGTTTACAATTTGAAATGAAATAGGTGACACTTGGCCGGCTCCCACAAATTGCAAGAAGCAGAAAATCAATAGAGGCCAATGGTAGAAAATGGGGAAAGACTTTAAATAAATGCTGAATTATGTATGTGTAGTGGTACTAATCTTTTTGGGTCAAGGTTGAGCATACCAATGGGGCACAGAAAAGGAAATCTTTCATCCACTCCACTATTTTCTACAGCTATTAGCCCTTCACTTTATGGACTCAATTATCTACCGGATTCTTACCTTTTTCTATTCCCTCTGTTGTCTTTCACCGTGCACAGTTAAAATTTCATTTGTAAGTTCCTTGTAGGAGGGATCCATGTTAGCAGTCAGACCTTTCTCCTGCAGAGGTTGCAGTTTGTGCTAAGAAATAAACAGTCTTCTTTTATATCACCTCAAAATTGTATGTGCAGGGCACTGCCTGGCCTAAGAGTGAAACTAAAATGGAACTGGTACAAACAAAGTGGATGCCTGGTAAGAACCTGGGGAAATATTTTGGAAGGTGAACCATAATGGCTGACTCACTAACAACTCTCCTTCCCACCCTAAAGAGATGCATAATCAACAACAATGGGTCTCCCATGAAAACATTACCTCACCTTAGATTAACCTTGTCCACAACTGATCATACTTTCCCTTGCCCATTCTACCCCAATTAGCAACATTCATACAACCCGGCATTTCCCCCCATCCTGTACTCAAGGGTCATAAAGGGACATTGACACCTTTAGCTCTCTTTGAGCAATCTCAACAAGGTTTTGCCCACATCTTTGTTCATCCCCAGAAAAACAATCAAGGTATTGTTTTGGGGGTGAGCACATCAGCCTGCCCTCAGGCAGCATTTTGCCCTTTATCTGGAGTGCACTGCCAGCAGTCTAGTGTGCATGTGTCTTGGATCCTCCATACACCCCCACTTGCATGTGTGCATCCTCTTTCTCTCTGTGAAACACTGGTTGTTTCCTTCCACCGTAGACCACATTCTCCAAGATCAGTAACTATCGCCTTCCCCAAATCTCTGTTTCCCACTCCTCTTTTTTATCTTCCTTTTAGTTGTCTTCTGTGTACATATAAAATTCTACAGAAGGGATATGAAAAATAAAACACTCAGAGCTACTAATGAGAAGAAAGTATTGATACAAGGAGCTGAGATTAGATTCCTAAAAGAAATACCTTGGCGAGTGAGGAAGAAAAGGCAGAACTATGGGACTTTGACTAATGTTTTGAGATCTAATGGAATTATGTACAAGTGGCTAGTCCCCAAAGGCATATTATTCAATTATGGAAGCAAAAGACAAAGGATAGACTCAGTATTCAAAATAGAAAACTTCCTGGAAAAATATGGTGAAGAACTAGGCTGGCGAAAGGAAGAAGATGAAGAGGGAGAGGAAGAAGTGGATATAGAAGAAGAAAGTCCAGAACAAGAAATGGGGAAAAATAATGGAATGGCAGTGAAAAAAGAAAAGAGAAGACCGAAAACAACTCCATCACAAATACTAATCAGATTTCAATATAGAAGTAAAACACAAGACAGCAAAAACAAAAATGACATGAACTAAAAATTTTAGAATTCTCGCTGTTAATGTAAATGGAATTAACAGCCCTAAAAAAAGAAGGAAGATATTCCATCAAATTTCAAAGATTCAATCAGACGTAGTATTTCTCCAGGAAACACATATAAAAAAGGATGACATAAAATACTTGCTGTGCAAAAAATTAGGAAGAGATTTCATAGCGGCAGATGTCAAAAAGAAAAGAGGCGTTGTAATATATGTTAAAGAATATCTTTCTCCTGAGCATATATGTTAAAGACTATCTTTCTCCTGAGCTAGTATATGCCTCTTATGACGGAAGGATTGTGGCAGTTAAAATAATAAGACAGGATAATGAAGTATTGATAGTAAATATATATGCACCAAACCAAAATCAAGAGATATTTTTCAAAGATTTACAGGAGGTCCTAACAATACAAGAATTTGAAAATGTATGTATTATATGTGATTTCAATGCAGTATTTGATCCTGAAATACATAGGAAAAAACAAAAAAAGGAACAGAAAATCAGGCTTGGTGCTCCCATTTTTTTTAACATATCAGAATAATATAATTTAATAGATGCTTGGAGAACTAGAAATATAGAAAAGAAAGATTATACATATTATTCAGCTAGACATAATTCCTGGTCTAGAATAGATATGGCTTGGATAACAACTAAAATGATAAACGAAATAACAGAAACTGAAATACTACTGAAAACATTTGCCAACCATAAACCATTGTTGTTGCCATTCAAAGAGATACAAAGAAAATCCAGGTGGAGGATTAATATAGGCTTGCTAAGGGATCAAGATTTCATAAAGAAAACCAAAGTAGAAATTCAAGATTTTTTCAAAAGAAACATGCAACCTGATACGTCAACTGAAATAGTATGGGAAACCTTTAAAGCATTCATAAGAGGATGGTTTATTAATCAAGAAGCCTGGAAAAGGAAACAAAAAAGGAGAAATATAAGAAATTAGGAGAGAATATTAAAATAAAAGAAGATAACCTAAAAAAATCAGAATCAATTAGTAAAAAATAAATTAAGAATGCTACAACACAAAATCAACCTATTACTAACACAAGAAATAGCAAGAAATATAGAATATACTAAACATTATTACTTTGAAAATGCAAATAAACCAACAAGATGGTTATCATACAGACTTAGGAAAGAATTAGAAAAATGTATAATAATGTCTTTAAGAAATGATAGAGTAGAAGCAAAATATGGATTACACAATAAAGAATATTGTGGAAATTTTTTAATAAAAACCTATATAAGCAAGAAATACAAAATGGATCTCAAATAATGAAATATTTACAAGAAAGAAATGACAAGTAAGTTGAGGAAAGTCATAAAAGCATTTTGAATGAGCAAATTACAATTTATGAGATAGTGGAGACAATTAAAAACAGAAAAAGAAGTTGCCTGGTCCAGATGGCCTACCTGCTGAATTATACCAGACATTCGAAGATCAGATCAGTTTACCTTTTAAAGAACTACTTCAAAAAATAGGAAAAACAGGAAAATTACCAAACTCTTGGTATCAGGCGGTGATTACCTTAATACATAAACCATATACAGAGGGCAATGTAATTAAAAATTACAGACCCATATCCCTTTTAAATGCAGACTATAAAATATTTGCAAGTATCTTAGCGACAAGATTGAAAAAAGTGCTATTGCAAATAATACATCAAGATCAAGCAGGATTTCTACCAAGAAGACAAATGAAAAGTAACATATGGACAATTTTAAACGTTATAGAATATTACAAACTACATTCAGAGAAACAAATGGCATTAATGTTCCTTGATGCAGAAAAAGCATTTGATAACTTATCCTGGGAATTCTTGCTTCAAAAACTGGCCATTTGGGAATGTGGATCACAATTCTTAACAATGATCAGCACTATATATGAGACACAATATGCTAAGGTTATGATAAATGGTGATATGACGTAAAGTATTGAGATTCAAAAAAGAACAAGGCAGGGCTGCCCTTTATCACCACTACTATTTATCTTCGCATTGGAATCATCAAATTCGCATTGGAATTATCAAATACAAGGTCTCAAACTAAGAGTTTAAATTATTCACTTTTGCAGATGATCTTGTGTATATATTAGAAAACCCGGTATCCTCTATTACTCATTTGCTAAATATAATTCAAGATTATGGACACCTAGCAGCTTTAAAAATTAATGTGAACAAGATGAAAATAATATCCAAAAACTGTTTACCAAACAAGATACAGGAGTTACATAAATTAACAGACATGGAAATTGTGAAAAAAGTCAAATATCTTGGAATAATAATGTCTAACAGAAACAGTACCCTAATAGAAGACTACTATAATAAATTACTTGAAGAAATTAGGAAATATTTATTAAGATGGAAAGACTTGCAGCTGTCACTTATGGGTAGAATAGCTACAATAAAAAATGAACATACTTCTGAGATTTTTATTCTTGGCGCAAAATATACCTATATTGAAAAGACCACAATTCTTTTTAGACTTTGTCAAAATGGCTAGACAATTTATTTGGATCCCAAAAGATCAAGAATCAAATGGAAAACATTACAAGATAGAAAAGAAAGAGGTGGATTTGCACTTAGGTTGGATAAAAGAATGGCTAACCCTGGAAAATATAAGAAGTCTAAATGACTTAAGCATGGATTGGCATGACTTAACCATGGAAACTAGAAAGGATCCCTCCAAGAGAGGAAATAGCATTCAAGTTGTTAGAAATGGCAGAAATGGATAAATTGAGTTTGATACTTCAAGGAAAAGATGACAATATACACCTTGAAAGATGGCTGAGAGTATATAAATGGACAAAGAACATATAGAAAAAATAGACTCAAATGTATATAAAGTTTATAATTTGCAATACTATATATTGTGGAAAATTTATAAATAATTTAAAAAAAAAAAGTTGTCTTGTGTGTGTTCCCCGTGTGTTTTCTGCATATGTTCCACCTTTTATTACTTTTCAATAAAACACCTTTCTGGTAGAACTTCAGCCTGATTTATTTTGAGAGTTATCTAAGGGAAATCCTGGTATACCTTGGTGGAGATCCCTAGTTACTCCCTCTCGCTTGTCTCCAATTAAGCTAATTTCCCCAAATTAAACAGGACACCATAAATTTGGATAACAGATTAATAGTGGATCATGTGGGCATCATTATGCACCTCTGAGTATCATGACTGCACACACATGGCTTAGAGTGCAGACATAGGGAGACTGTGTCCTATGACCTCATAGTCACAGGAGAGCATCACGAATGCCCTCTTCCCCCTGTTCAGCATTTCCAATGGCAGCAGTATGGGTATCATCCCAAGTGAAAGCACAGCTACAGGACTTTTTGTGCTGGTTCTGTAATGGTTCCTCCTTCTATGTTGCTGGTACCCCCAGAACAGGCTATGGAGCAAATTGCGTGATTGACTCCTATACCCTTAAAGGCATAGCCCACCTTCATTCCAGTCAGGTCACAGAGGTAGAAGCCCTCTAGGCCATCCTAGAGTTTGAGCCACATGACTGTCCCCTTGCCATTTACACCAATTCTGATCAGACTGCAAAAGCAGCCACCGTTTGGCTTCCTGTATGGCTAGCCAACAGCTGTAAAACCTCAGATGGAACAATAATATTCCACATGGACAGGTGACTCCGTATAGCATCCCTAATTCAGGACAGAATGGCCCCACCAGGGTTACCCATGTAA
This sequence comes from Gekko japonicus, assembly GCF_001447785.1. NCBI lineage: Eukaryota > Metazoa > Chordata > Lepidosauria > Squamata > Gekkonidae > Gekko > Gekko japonicus. The sequence continues at coordinate 1,500,232 of NW_015163609.1, forward strand.
AAGGAAACCAGAAAAATGCTACAGATGTTTGCATTTGGAATAACTGAGCAGATGCCCTCGCTAAAGAAGCCGCCCTGGAAGATAGTGGGATGGACTCCACTCCATCTCTGTCCCAGCCAGTTAACCCTGTTAACTACTAGATAGCAGCGCCTCCTTCCCACACCCTGTCTAGATTTATCCATTTCACAGAAGAGAGATGCCCAAATTGCCCAATTACAAGCTGCAGGTTGAGATCCAACAGGTCAATACAAAGTAAAGGAAAAAGATGGAATTTTCTGGTACATAGAACCTTGCCAGAACCCCATTGGGTTGTGCCCCTTGAGGTTAGAGGAGACTTAATACAGAGGGTCACAGAGGGAAGGAGTTAATGTTAGATAGAGTCAAGGACACCGGATGATGGCCAGGTATGGGACACGACACAAAACAGTGGGTAGAAAACTGTCTCTCCTGTACCATGGTCAACGCCAACCAAACCAGAGCAAAAGCGCCCCTTAAGCACCAGAAAATAGAAGGTCCATAGTCCTGCATTCAGATAGATTTTGTAGGTCCTTTTCCTCCCACTGCTCAAGGCAACAAGTACTGCTTCATCATCATTGATCCATTCAGTAAATGGGTAGAAGCTTTCCCCTGTAGAAAAAACACAGCCACCACAATGGCCCACCATCTCTTTAACAATATTTGTAGTGGGGGGGGGGCATCACACTGTATTTAGATATGGGCCCCCGCTTTATTGGTGAAGTCACTCAGGAACTCTGTAAAGCCTTGGAGTTCAGCAGCATTTTCATATTGCAGGACATCCCTCATCTTCTGGCCACATAGAGAACATAAACCGTGCTGTCAAAGAGGCTCTGTGAAAAATGGTTCATTCCTCCAGGAAGGACTGGGACAAGAAGCTACCAATTATACTCATGGCCCTCCGCAGCACCACAGCAGTTTGTGGTTTTTCTCCTCATTTGGTAATGATAGGATGTAAAATGCTTCTTCCAAACTTGACAGTAGCCTCCCCTCAGACCTTGAACCTGTAGTCATAAATGATGAGTGGGTCTGTTTTCTCATCTCTGAGGTCTCTGCCATTCATAAATGAGTTTTCTTCCAGCTAGGTGCAGCCCAGCAATCAGTAGATAAAAGGCTAGGATGGGTCAGGAACCCCTGTCAATTGGTCAAAGGTCAACTAGTTATGTACAGGAAATTCTCAGAAAAAGAACATGCCCTCACAGTCAAATGGCAAGGTCCAACCCACAACCATAGAAAAATCAGTCCAACCGTCTACCAGGTCGAACTCCCCCAAAAGGAAGGAGTTTGTCTTAAATATGCCTATTGTTTGCAACTCAAAGAGTGGAATGGAAAGCCCCCAGATCAATTAGCTTCTGCTTCTCCCAAACACTTAACAACCGGTCAGCCCCCTAGGTGTCTTCAAGCACAATTTGGCAGGTCTCACTGAGTCACACACCTGCCCAACCACCTGTAAACCTAGTAGACATGTTCATGGCATTTTAAGAGTCATGCCATGGGTAATACCCTCCTATGAGTCCCTCCTGCCTTTAGAAATGAGGGGGAGGGGAGGAAAGGCACACCCCTGTTGGAGTAGTGTGTTCAGCCAAAAGTTTTAGACCAGGAATAGTTTTCATTTGTGTGTATCTTTTTTTTTTTATTGTACCTAGGATAGGCTTAATCATCTTCTTTTCAGAATCTCTTCTATCTAGGACTGTCTCCACAAGAAAGGGTAAATCCATCACCACCCTGTATATATTAATATACATAGGCCCTGGTAACATGGTCCGTATATCGCGCGCGGGGGGGAGGCATGGCTAATTGCCCCGGCACAGTTTGATTTGCGATTACATGATCAGATGCGCCGGCGGCACACCACGGGTCCTTCCCTCGGTGCCTGCGGGTAAACGAGGGACCGGAGAGGAATGCTGCTTGCCGGCGTGATCACACCACGGGAGATTGGAGGCAGCACAAGGCAAACGATTACTAGTACTTTGGAGTACTAGTTTTTTAAGGTGCATTGTCGGCGGGTGCGCTCCATTTCCCAGATGTTGGGGTGTGTTTGCGCCCGGATAATCTGCCCACCTTCCGTGCCTCTCCCGCGGCAACTTTGCCATGTGACCGGGGCCATAGATTGCTTTATCATGCCCTGTTCTATGTCCGTGGACAGCAGGAGCCCTGGAAGTGCACGTATTGGGAGGGCCCTATTCTCCCAATACACATGGCCATCCTGTTGTTGGAACAGGAGACTGCACATATTTTGCATGTATGTATAATTTTGGTATGTTGCAAGCTACAGCTGTCGAAAACCCAGTAGTTGGTTTGTGCATATCAAAACTCTATGTGCATACAAAATACACGCCATTCAGAAAATATGGTGACCATACATATCGATGGTTGCTGGTCTCCCAGTATGTGTGGATGTAACATCTGAAAAAGGGGTCCCTATCTAATAGAAAAGTGGTTGGTCCCGGTGCCAATTATGAAAGCAACATGTCTGTGCATAGGCAGCTCCCCTTGCATGCAGAAAAAAAAATATTAACCAAAAGGGGGAAAAAAGAAATAGACATCAAAACATCAAACATGACTGCATGGGGGCTGAACATGCTCCAGGAGTCACGGGTTGCTGACTGCAGTCGAGAGTCAGGTAAAGTTGAAAGGGGAGGGGGGTGATTAGCTGGAGCATATGAGAGCTTGTAGTGTCCTACGGCTTTCTTCATTCTCGCTTTCCTTGTTTGCCAGACATTAAGTGATGTAATATTGAATGCCTCAACCTCAAAACCCACCCCCGGAGCCCCGGATGCCCCCAGATTGATTCTCCAATATAGCCTAAGGGGCCCATTGACTATAATGGTCCCCATAGGCTACAATGGAGCTGGAAAAATAATTTTTGGCAGGTCCCTATTATGCTTTTCAGTATGATTTGTAAGCTACCTTGAGTCACACGGAAAAGTGGGATAGAAATATTTGAATAAATAAGTACTTTGGGCCAGTGGATAACACTTAAGCAACTTCCTCTTTGTTAGGTTGGTAGGATTCTGACAGTGATTGCTAATATCTACTATTCAGCATCTCACAATAGGACACTTTGTTACAAGGTAAATTAAAATCCTGTTGAAAGAAGGGATAGGATCACAATGAGGACAGCGATTTTCTGGCCAAAAGTTATCAGAGTGGAAAGAAGCAGAGGCAATATGCAATAGTTCTGTTGAGAAATGAGGAGAAGCTACATTCCGCCAGATGCCCAAATTACACACAGGTACTTCAGCACATCTCTAGATAAAAATTACTGTGGTTCAGAGGCAGACAGGAGCATTTGTCAAACTATATTCAACACCACCACCCCCTTTACATTAGTAAAGTCATGAAGCTGAACTTTGGCAGCCGTTCACACTAGTCTATTTGTTAAGGTAAAGAGTCGCGGAGCATGGCCTACTGTTTTATATCTATCTATATCTGTAAGCAGATGTGTATAATCAGGAATATATTTTAAGCATCATTAATACCCGTACAGAAAGGTACTGCAGTAATCCTTAATAACGGCAAGTTTTATTGACGTGCTATGCTAAGACGATTTTTTTTCAAGCTCCAAACACTCATCTGTCATGGAGAAAAGGTCCTGTATTTTCATTCATCATCTGGATGAGGTGTAGAAAGAGTTCTGCTTCCTTCCCTAACCACACACATCCCACTGTCTTTTGATGGACTGTATTCTGGCTTCATTGATAGCGATAGTGTTTTATGGTTCACTTCAGTTTTGTCCACGGGCTGTTGCTCCCCCTGGAGAAGCTAACAAAGAGGAAAGACCCACAGGATGGATGGATATGAAAGGACATTGTGGACTTCTGATAGACGTTCCAGTTGTGCCTTTGCTCATAGAATCACAGAGTTGGAAGGGGTCACACAGACCATCTAGTCCAGTGGTGGCGAACCTATGGCACGGGTGCCAGAGGTGGCACTCAGAGCCCTCTCTGTGGGCATGCATGCCATCGCCCCAGCCAGGCCCAGACCATCATTAAAGTGTCGAATTCTTTGCCAAATAATTTTAAGTAAAAGAAAGCATTTGGGATTGCTTTCCTTACTTTGTTTGGATCATCTTAACTTAATGTATGAGTTGTTTTTTCCCCAAAGTAAAACCTCAGTATTCAGGTGAAATTGGCACTTTGCGATAAATAAGTGGGTTTTGGGTCGCAGTCTGGTCACACGGTCTCTAAAAGGTTCACCACCACTGATCTAGTCTAACCCCCTGCCCAATGCAGGACTGGCTTAAAGCATCTCTGACAAATATTCACCCAGCCTCTTCTTGAAAGCTGCCAGTGAAGGGGAGCTCACCACCCCCCTAGGCAGCTCATTCCACCAGCCAATACCTTTCTGCATGTAATTTAAACCTGTTCCATCTCCAGGTATGGGCTGAAAAATTATCTATCTGTCTGTTTCACTCTCTCTCTACCCATCTGAGGGACTACCTCTCCTAGTATGACTTCCCTCGCCTCCTGAGAACATCCTTGCAGGGTATGGCTCACAAATTGCCTGCTTGTCAACCGCCAAGGCTGCCCCTTCTGTCTGGAGCCGGCTCCCCACAGAAGACTGTGCCCTGTGGGATCTTCCAGCATTTCACAGGGCATGTAAGTCTGCTTTGTTTCATGCAGCCTTTGGTTAACGTTACAAACTGGGGAGCTGACCAGTTGTTTTTCTTTGGGTAATTTGTTGCTGAGTTGATGTTCTAATTGCATTTATTTATTTATTTATTTATTTATTTATTTATTTGAATTTCTAGCCCTCCCTCCCCTACAGAGCAGAGTTCAGGTCGGGTTACAACAGTAAATATACACAATAAGTTAAAGCACAAACCACACAATATTTAAAAGCCTATTACAGCATCGAATCGTACATAAGAATGAAATCAGGGACAGGTAGTAAGTGCCTCCAGAGAACTTTCAGTATGTGTGTTCATAGCTGGTATTGGGCAACTGACAGAGTCCAACGAACAGAGACCACTGCATGGATGGCACAAAAGTGGGATAGGGGAGGTTGATGGAGTTGGATCTCCACCGCCTCAACTGTAGGCCTGATGAAACATCCCCATTTTATAGGCCCTGTGGAATTGCAACAAATCTCGCAGGGCCCTGATCTCATTTGGGAGCGTGTTCCACCAGGCCGGAGCCAGAGACAAAAAGGCTCTGGTCGAGGCTAAGTGGATCTCCTTTGGACCAGGGACCACCAGCGGATGTCCATCTGTGGAGTGTAAAGCTCTTCGGGGAAAATATGGGGAGAAACAGTCCTGCAGATATGCTGGTCCCAGACTGCACAAGACTTCAAAAGTTGATACCATAACCTTGACCTTGATCCAGTATTCCACCGGGAGCCAATGGAGCTGGGGGAGCACTAGTTGTATGTGCACACATGCCACTGCACTTTGGACCAGCTGAAGCTTCTGGGTCAAACTCAAGGGCACCTCTACGTAGAGCAATTGGCAGTAATCCAGTCTGGAGGTGACCATTGCATGGACCACAGTGGCTAAGTCATGGGAGACAGATAGGGAACCAGTTGCCTGACTAGCCAAAGATGGCGAAAAGCTGATCTGGCAGCATTCATGAGTTGGGCCTCCATAGAAAGTAAGGCATCCAAAACACGCCGAAACTAAACAAGTGAAAAACATGTAGAAACATGTGGGGAAGAGCTGTAGCTCAGTGCTAAAGCTTCTGCTTGGCATGTAGAAAGTCCCAGGTTCAATCCCTGGCAATTCCAGTTAAAAGTGTCAGGCAGTAAGGTAAAGGTAAAGGTTCCCTTGCTCAAAAGCCAGTCGAGTCCGACTCTAGGGTTGCGGTGCTCATCTCCGTTCCAAAGCCGAAGAGCCAGCGCTATCCGAAGACGTTTCCGTGGTCCTGTGGCCGGCATGACTAAACACCGAGGCACACGGAACGCTGTTACCTTCCCAACGAAGTGGTACCTATTTATCTACTTGCAATTTCTTGCTTTCGAACTGCTAGGTTGGCAGGAGCTGGAACTTGAGACGGGAGCTCACTCCGTCGTGCGGCCCCCGAGTCTCGAACTGCTGAACTACCGACCTTCCACAGCCTGCAGTTCAGCGTCTTAACCACTTGAGCCACCGCAGCTCCTTTGTGATGTGAAATACCTCAGCCTGAGACCCTGGAGAGCTGCTGACAGTCTGAATAGACAATGCCAGCCTTGATGGACCGATCCAGTACAGGTGTTCATGACATAATTTGGCTTGTAGTGAGCTACGCCCGTAAAGGTTCTCTTGTGTAGACTGGGGGGGTGGGGGGTGATGGAGGTTTATAAAATTAGGCCTGGGGTGGAGAGAGTTGGCAAAGGGAACTTTTTCTCCCTTTCCCAAAATATTAGAACTTGAGGGCATCCACTGAAGCTGATGGACAATAGGCTCAGGAGAAACAAAAGGAGACACGACTTCACAAACAAAGTGATTAAAATGTGGAATTCGCTTCCAGAGGATTTAGTGATGGCCACAGGAATAAGCAGCTTTATGCGGGGATCAGATAGGTTCACGGAAGAGAAGTCTATCAATGGCTACTAGCCATGGTGACTGAGGGAAACCTCCACATTCAGAGGGACTCATCTTCTGAATCTCAGAGCCAGGAGGCAACATCAGGGGAAGGCCTCAGCCTCTCTGTCCTGTTGTTGGCCGTCCAGAGGAACTGGTTGGCCACTGTGTGAAACAGGAAGCTGGACTAGATGAACCATTGCTCTGCTCCAGGAGGGCTCTTCTTATGTCCTTATGAACTGCACAAGGAAGGAAGCACACAGGTAACACTGCCATGTTGCTCTGCCACCCTCCTTCTTCCCCCCCTCCAGGCAATGGAACTCACAGGGTGTGGGGGATTGGGAGAAACCAAATGATAAATGGAACAACATGTGAAATGGTCAACTCTACAGTGTGGTTCCCAGGGGTCATTTCGTAGAAAAAGAGGTGCAGGAGCTCATTAGCATAATGCATTAGCTTAACTTATTTGCATATGCCACACCGGAAGTGTGTCAGAAGGCAACACCCACTGCTCAGGCTCCACTGGACTGTTTTGGATTGCTAGCTATTGGGGGGGGGCATGCAGATCTGTCCTCGCAGAGGAGGGAGAGCTGGTACCTGAATAAAACTTGTTCTTAAAGGTGCCACTGGACTGTTTTGGACCAGGGGGCTGGGGAGGGCTCTGCAACTTACCTGGCTGCTTCTTGCTCTGACTGAGGGCTGCTGGGAGTAGGGGGTGGGGCTTGTTTATTTATTTATTTATTTATTTATTAGTTTGATTTATATCCTGCCCTCCCAAAGGCTCAGGGCGGCTCACATGCGGCAAAGACGAGTGCAAAATACAATACAGTATATAATAAATAGAACATTTAAAATCACAATAAAACCTTCCAATAATACGGTGCTATACCTATATTAATCATCCAAGATGGGGACAATTCCCCCAGGTTTGTTGCATGTGCCCGTCCCCTGGGCCCTTTACTGCCGGAGCTCCACTCCTGTGCGCTCCTGCAGGAAATGACCCCTAATTGTTCTGATCCAGGAGGGCTCTTCTTATGTCCTTATGAGCTGCACAAGGAAGAAAGCACACAGGTAACACTGCCGTGTTGCTCCGTCACCATCCTCCTCCCCCCCCTTCAGGCAATGGAACTCACAGGGTGCGGGAGATTTGGAGAAACCAAATGTCAAATGGAACAACATGCGGAATGGTCAACTCTACAGTGTGGTTCCTCAGTAGGGATGCCAGCCTCCAGGTTGGACTTGATGATACCCTGGAATTGCAGCTCATCTCCAGGCTACAGAGATCAGTTCCCCTGGAGAAAGTGGGTGCTTTGGAGGGTGGGCTCTGTGGCATTGTGCCCCTCTGAGGTCCCTGTCCTCCCCAGGGTCCATCCCCAAATCTCCAGGAGTTTCCCAAACTGGATCTGGCAACCCGACCCCTCCACCCCCCACCTGTGGCCAGGGAGGACATGGCTACCCTTTCCCTCGTTGAACTGTGGGGCCGAAAAAGCACTCTAAGTGAAAATGATGTTACTAACTCGTACTTAAAAGGGGAAAAAACCAAAAAAACCTCAAGCTAATTCAAAACCATCTGGCTTCGACACAGAAAGAGATTAATCCCGCACAGGACAAAGAACCAGCCAGGCTGTCCCCCTTCTGCCCCCAGTTCATTGGCAACGCTATAAAAATAATTGTTAAACAGTTTCCGAAGTCACTGAATTCTTGGAAACGGTTCGGAGTACACCGCTCCCACTTCATTAAGCGAGCCCAAGTCACGACAAACCTTTAGTTATCACTCTGATAAATAACATGGTGTATTATGGGGAAATGGTGATATAAATCAAGATTGACACCATCACATTTTATGCATACAAAGAAACCTTTCAGCACTTGTGTTTTACTTTCCAGCAGGTCCTTGGGAGGGTCGCCAGCTCTGGGTTGGGAAATACTTGGAGATTTGGGGGGTGGGGCCTGGGGAGGGGAGGGACCTCAGCAGGATATAATGCCATGGAGTCCTCCTTCCAAAGCAGCCATCTTCTCCAAGGGGAACTGGTCTTGGTTGTGCGGAAGTAATTAGTAATAGCAGATCTCCAGGTGCCACCTGGAGGTTGGCAACGTTACTCCTTAGGGGGGCTTGTGTTGGTAGCATAATCATGATGGCACCTTGTGGCTGCATACAGTTGTTAGCTCTGTGGAAACATGGAAGCAGTACTGAAGGGCCACCATTGGCTATGCGATACACAAAGTCCTTCCTATCTTGCGAAAGTCTCTGGTCAAAATGACTTTAAGGGGTGTTTCCATCATACTTCAAGATCCATTCTAGGAAAGTGGAAGACAGCTCACAGGAGGGGAACTAGCACAGCCGTAGACTTCTCCAGTCCAGCTCTGTTCATTAGCAAGAAAAAAAATTGGGACCACAGTGGAACAGTTCAAACAAAGGGAAAAAGCCACGTACAAAATCCAAAAAGACTATAACGAATGTATATCATACATATTATTTGTGTAATACTCATAATAATGAACAATAAACCAAAGTAGTCAAAATGTATACAATATGAAAAGTGAATTCACAAAATCCGATGCACCACAGAGTTTATACAATAACAAGAGACAATGGGTGATTTCCCACAAGCACTGCTCTGCGCTCACTCTTCTCTTTGGCCTGATGGTACGTGTCAATTTCACACAAGCTGCTGCGCGGCCGCATTTTGCCCCGCAGCTTCGTGCGATTTTCCCCGCGTCTACTCAATCCTGTTTTTTGAGGATTGAGTAGATGCGGGGAAAATCGCATGAAGCTCTGGGGCAAAATGCGGCTGTGCAGCAGCTTGTGTGAAACTGACACATACCATCGGGGCAAAAGGGAGGAGTGAGCGCGGAGCAGCGCTTGTGGGAAATCACCCAATATACCTGGAAGTGAACAGTGCAGGGATTCTCTTTCCTATGTTTCCTGCTACTGCAAAAGGAATAATCCAAAAGGATTCTTCTTCCAGAAGTCGCTACCTCTGAGAGTAACAATCCACAGTCCTGTCCTTACAGGAGAAGCGATTCGATGGCTCCCCGGATGTACAAGCCGTTTCCAGCTTTTCTTTCTCAAGAATCGCTTAAACAATTCCTTGTATAAGTTATTTTTTGGAACCAGTCTCCATCCTTATAACAAACATGTGCACTTTTCCCATGGGGTTACGATCATTACACAAATAATATATATTATATACATTCTTTATAGTTTATCAAATTGTTTCCTTTTCCTTTTGGATTTTGTACATGGCTTTGTTCATTGGCAACAACTAGTTATCCTAGATATTGTGCTATATCCATTTAGTCCAAATGGGACCTCAGTTGACCACTGTAATATGGATCACAGAATGACCACTGCCAGGGGATGGGGGAGGTTGCCAGATCCAGGGTGGGAAACTCCTGGAGATTTGGGAATGGAGTCTGGGGACAACAGGGAACTTTAGTGGGGTACCATTTCATACAGTCCACCCTCCAAAGCATCCATTTTCTCCAGGGGAACTGATCTCTGTAGTCTGGAGATGAGCTGTAATTCCGGGGGTTTCCAAGAAGAGAAGAAGAAATTGGATTTATACCCCATCCTTCACTACCCAAAGGTTTCTCAGAGTGGCTTACAAACTCCTTTCCCTTCCCCTCCCCACAACAGGCACCCTGTGGCACCAGCGTGATGTTCGTGGGGGCGCCGGGGCGCCAGCCCTCCCCGAAATTCCCTGGAAGGGGCTAAGCAACCGTTCCTCCAGCCAGCCTTGCTTCGCCGCCACCCTTTCCTGGGCCTGGCGAAATTACCCGGCGCCCTCCTGGGGCTGCTCCCTTTCCCCTCTGCAAGGCTGTGGGAGGGCAGGGCAGGGCAAGGCCCGGCAGGCGGCGGTCTGGCTGAGGCATGCGCCCCAGGGGACTTTCCACCAGGCTCCTTTCTCTTCCTCTCCGAGCTGGGGTAGGGGCGGGCTGCCCCCTCTCCTCCCGCTCGCAAGTGCTTTGCCAATCCCTCTTGGAGACGCAGATCTCCCAGCGCTGCTGCCACTGCCCGCCCCCGAGGCCGACCCTTCGGCTCCGGTGTCTCTCGTTTGCAAGTGGACAGACAGACAGCTGGGCGGGGGGGGGGGCGCTGACCCGGACCGGTGTCTCCTGTGCAAGCCACTGGGCCTTGGAGCCCCTGCGTCAACATCGTGCCCCCCGCCCCCCGAGGGCGGTTGCTCCGAGCTGAAGGAAGCTGGCTTTGCTTGTGGTTGCTGGAGTCAGGGAGGCCAGGCTCGGAGGCACTGCCTGCCCCAGCAGTTTTCCAAGTAAGTTTTGCAAAGTTTGGATCACGTAGTTTGGATTGACAGGCACTCCTAAACATGGGAAACCTCCCTCCCCCCCCGCCCCCATTGTGTGCATCAAACTGGAGCGCCCATCCCCTCTTGAAGTGCAGGGAAAAGATGTGCGGGAGGGCTGCAGTGATGTGGAGCTGTGGGGGGGGGGCTGGGAAGAGAAATACCAAAACAAATGGCAAGAATGCCCCTTGGCAACTACGGGAGATGCCTGAAGCTCCACTGGATATAACGGGAACCAAGAATGCCAATTAACTTTCATGGGCTCCATAGAAAATTCTGTACTGCAGAAGTGCAAATCAAATGAGAAGCAGATTGGCCTTGGCCTCCCTTGCAGGGTGGTTGTGCTGCTGGGCCAGTTCCGCACCCTTTGGCCTCCCTCACAGGGCAGTTGTAACTCTTTGGAGACAGGATGGAAATGTGCCAGAGGCGAAGATGTCTGGTCAACCTTTTGCTCTGTGCCTGTGCTGGGGGGGGGGCGTAGTGTCTTAGCTTGCCTCATCTGCATGAGTATAAACTGCATAGAAGAAATAAACAGTCTTTAGCCAACATAGCTGAATGGCACTCCTCTGTGGAATGTCAGATGGGGGGGGGGGTGGACAGCAACACATGGAGCAGAGGCCCATGAGTGGCTATTAGCCACAAGGTATAGAAGGGGTTGGACTAAATGACCCTGGAGGTCCCATCTAACGCTGTGATTCTACCAACTCTCTGTCTGGGGCAGCGATGCTGCATCTTCTTGGTGTGTGGGGAGCAAAGTTAAAGAGACTTAAATTTCAACATCACAATTAACAGGATTTTTCAAAATGTTTTGTGATTTGTGTTATTGTATTACTTGTTCTTACAATTGAAAAAGAAATTAGCAATTTCAAATTTTGTGTTTTTTCGTTCTTCCTAACATGCATTTATGTTTGAAATTCGGGGGATG
>NW_015163610.1:0-2520 GCF_001447785.1 Gekko japonicus
TCCTGGAGAAGTTGGCATAACACAACACACTGGACTATTATATACAGAAGAAGAGAATGCTGAAATGGCTGAAGGATCATGGTGAATTCTTTGCCTAAACCAACTGTAACTCTGGGGATCCATCCTCTAGTAAAAATTCTATTTGTTCCAAGAAATAACAACTGCTCATCCTCACAGCACGGTTGAGCTAGAAATTATTGACAAGGTATAACCACCTGCAGTCTAGATTCATTATATAGCTGTAGATGCAAGACAAATAAAGTATGAATAGATATTTTTGTGTGGGATTTAAATAACACTACAGGCTTGAACTACAAACAGGATTACTCACAGAATTTTTTTTGAAGTGTTACCTATACTCAGGGCTAATGGCATTCAATATATTAGACTTTTTGAGAGCAGATATTTGAAAGCAAAGTGAACAGGGACAAGATCTTATTTTTAAAAATTCAGATATCACAAAATCATACTAGTTAATAACCCATGACACTAAACATGGAACAGTGAATAATTTTTGTACACTCACCCACAATGACTTTCCAGAACCATGTGAGCAGAGTAGCTATTATTTGATTAATAATGGACAAGTAATTTCAGTTAACAGTAAATAGCCACAGACTATGTTTGTATTTATCAAGGGGGTAGCTAACAAGACCTATTTTTGTGCTAAGTGGTCTTAGATCCTTCAGCAGGCTATAGAAAGAATTCTCAAAATTTGTCTCAATGACTGTTCCCAAATTAAGCACAAAAATGTTCAAGTCACCATATGATGTTTTAGCTGGCATTTCTTGTCCTTCACTGAAAACAGAAAACAAGAAAAGAGAGGAGGGAACTGTGCCCTGTTTTTTTTGGCAAATCTGGAGGCTGTAGCCAAAGAAATTCTACAAGCCTCCAGACAAAGATTCCCTTTGGGTCCCCTCACAACTCAAATGTCATTAGACAACTCATTCCATGGCTTGCTGTTAGCATGAATCTCCCTTATAAATAAAAGCCACATGCTCCAAAATCAGTTCGCTCTCTGATCTGTCATTCAGAGGGTCTCCCTATCCACTGGCTGCTTTGCCTGAGTCCTGCCTCCAGCATTCTAAACATTTTGCTGTTCCTCTCCCCCCATAGCCAGTCAGAACACAGAGGTTATTTTCATATGCAGCCTCATTGGCCTTTGCCTCGGAACACAGAGGTCACTTGCATATGCGACTTGATTGGCTTTTGCCTCTAACATTCTAAACAGTTTTCTGTTCTGAGGTAAAATGTGTCCAATCTCCAGGTGAGGGCTGGAGATCCCTCAGAATTACAACTGCTTTCCAGATGGCAGAGATCAGTTCCCCTGGAGAAAATGGTGGGTTCTGTATCCTTATATGCTGCTAAGGTGCCCCCCATATGACAGCCAATGTGACGTAGCAGTCAGGGCTTCAGAGCATGGGAGAGGCTGCAGGTGTGTGGGGGGTGGAAAGCTGAAGAGTGAGGGGGAAATAAAGGTAGGTTGATGATTGGCTGGGAAAAAGATAGGGTTGCCAACTCCAGGTGGGAAATTCCTGGAGATGTGAGGGATGGAGCCTGGAGAGGGTGAGGTTTCAGGAGGCATGGGACCTCAGACAGCTACAAAGCCATAGACTCCACCCTCCAAACCAACTATTCCCTTCTGGGGAACCATCGTTGCCAATCACCAGGTGAGGGCTGGAGATCACACAAAATTACAACTATTCTTTAGGTAGCAGAGATCAGTTCCTCTGGAGAAAATGGTGGACTCAGTGTCATTATACCCTGCTGAGGTCGCCACAGCAAATTGACACTGAGTGTCCAAGGCCGGGGCACCCGCCCAGAGCCTCTTTCCAGAGGTCATTGTATTTATTTCTACAACGGGGCTTTCTCCTAGTATGATAATAATTGGTCATATCTATACACACCATGTACTTTTCCATTCCATTCCGCACATTTAAATTCCACTCCATCCTCTGGGCTGTGCACATTCCTCTAACATTTGATTCTCACAATAACTGTGTGAAGTAAGTTAGACAGAGATAGTAACTTGCCGAAGGTCATAATATGTGTGAGCAACATGCCATGAAGGCTTCCGACTTCTGGAGTCCCTATGCATGAATGACCTCCAAAACGTCCTATCATTAACAGCCTTGCTCAGGTCTCGCCAACTGAGGGCCGTGGCTCCTTTATTGAGTCAATCCATCTCATGTTAGGTCTTCCTCTTTTCTTGTTGTCCTCAACTTTTCCTAGCATTATTGTGTCTTCTAGTGAGTCATAATTCTTTTCCCCAAATAAAGGAGCCACTGAATGTATGGCCACATATCAGTAGTGCCTTGCACAGCTCTCTGAGCCCCCAGAATTTTGTCCCCTTCTTCCCCCTCTGTTGGTAGCCCTCCCCTCACTATAGCTTCAGTATAGAATTATGCATTCATTGTGAAGTTTATTTTTACTGAAAAATGAATATGAGTGAATGCCTGTCTCTGGTCATTATTGAAGCTGAGTTTTATAACTGTAACCTACCCTGCAGGCATACCTCAA
>NW_015163610.1:2556-44314 GCF_001447785.1 Gekko japonicus
CTCCTCAATCCTTGGAGCTCAGTTAAGCCTGAGGTGAGTAAAAAAAGGTGGTTTAAAGCTATCTCAGTTTCCTTCCTTACCTCTCAGGCCTTGAGAAAACATTTAGAAAGCAGTAAACAAGATGTCCACTTCAGCAGCAGCAATGCCATTGTTCAATGGATAGGGATTACAGCTGAGAGGCTCCTAAGAGGTACAGAATGCTACATTTCATGTAAAAGGCACCAAATGAGTGACAGACATATTTCTTCCACAAAGAAGTGGAGAATCAGTGCTGACACAAATTAGATGAGCAAATTACACCAGTTGCAAAAACTACACACAAAATATGCATCGCTTATTTTTAAACAGTAAACAATACAGCTGTTTGGATGGCTGTGCCATTATCTTTCACTGACTGCTCCCTTTTAAGGCAATGTCATTTAATATGTTGTCGAAGGCTTTCACGGCCTTGACACAGAGAGTATTCCACCTTTCTGTGTTATACCTCTGAGGGTGCCAGTCACAGCTACTGCCGAAACGTCAGGTTCTACAATGGTAAGACCACAGCCACACAACCCAGAAAATCTACAGCAACTAATGTCATTTAATGTTCAGTTTATTAATTATTATACTCGTGCCAGTGCTACAAACAGTGCATTCTAAACTGAGGTGCACTTGAAAATTAACACTTTAAAGTGCAGTAAGTGAAGTGTTAAAACTGAGTTCTTTGTATCAGTGCTGGTGCAATATATTAAAACTTGTGTGCAGTGCTATGCCAGTGTTATTTATGTACTTATCCTGAGGGAACTGGAGACAGAAAGAGCAGCACATTGCGTGTGACAAAGCCTTGAGTGTGTGCATGTGGTATTGCTTCGGAAATATACATTCCAGGCTCCTGGCCCCAACCATGTGGATTCACTTTCCCTTAACATCATTAGTGTGTTGGAAAAGGGTCTGTAAGTTAGCTCTAAAGAACTTTGGATCAGTGCCCCCTAATAATTTTGGCTTATAGTTCAGTTCTGTAAAATGAATGACACTTCTATTCATTTAAAAACAAAGACATTAATTTACACTTTTTGCAACTGGCTTTACAACACAAACTGATAAATGACACAAGGGCTATACAGCTGCAATCTCTAAACTGTTAACAAGTGAGGATAGTGTCGCGGTCCGCGCGGAATGCTGGCTGGCACGTTAGTGCCCAAGGGAGATAGAGAACCCACAAACGCTGGAGTCAGGTACTTTGGTGCAACCACAGTGATTTATTTACACCAAGCCACCACCTATTTACAGCTCTGAGCGTCAATATGCTCCGCAGCAACTGATACATGGAGAAGGGGAAAACCACTGTACACACTTTACATATATACACCTGCTGGCCAATCAGCAGATAGCTGATGCAACCTTCAGCAACATCTTCAGTGCCAGGCTGCACTGCCTTAAACTGGTTCTGGCCAGCCTCCTAGCAGTCACATGCTGTTATTAGCTGTCACTTTTCTGACACACCAGATTAAACTCATCTAGGCCAGCCTTACCATAATGAGTGAATCACGACAGATAGTTTTGATGAAGGCACAAGAAATATCATGGTGTTTGGGGTTTTAGAATGCAGTCCAGGGGCCAGTTGGTGTAGAGCTTGGAGATAATGTTAGCACAAATAAACTTATCAGTACTATTTAACTGGCTGGTTCTTCCATGTCTCTTTTATTCTCTCTATGGCCTTTAAAAAAACAACAAGTAAGTTATCTAGAGCTGTCCTGAAGTTCAGGTGTTCCCTGTTTAATCTATATTGTGAGGGGTGAGCTTTTGGTGGTGGTGGTGGGGAATAAAGGATTGATGGGTAATTACTTCTAGGGTTCAGGCTGGATAACCTTTGTCCCCTTACCTCAGTGATTCTTGAGGGCTGATTAACCAGAAATGCTCACTGGAAATGGTTGTTTGAATACTGAGTGCTGGAATAGAGAGACCAAGGTTTAAACCCCCTTTGCCATGAAACTCAGTTGATGACCTTAGGCCCCTGCCACACGGCAGGGGAAAAGCCCTTTAAAGCGCGGCTGTTAAAAGCCGCGCCAATGTTGATACGGCTCGGCGGGATCCCACGATCCCCCGGCCGAGCCGCCTTTTCTCCCCGGCGCGATCAAACGCCGGAGAGAAAAGACGGCTCTAACCGGGAGCCGGCCGAACTGCGCATGCCTGAGCATGCGCAGTTCGTCTCCGGCCCGGGGATGTGCCGGCGCAAAGACGCGCCGGCGATCAGACACCCGGGAAGAGGCGCCTCGTCCATTTGAACCACCGAGGTAGGTGGTTCAGTTTGAGGCGCATTTTCCCGGGAAAGGGACAGTTCGGCCAGGGAAGCAAGACGCTTCCCAGATGTTGTGGTGTGATCGCGCCGGTTTGATCCGGCCCCAAACTGTCCCGTTCCCGGGCCAAATCGCCTCGTGTGAACGGGGCCTTAGACCAGTCATTATGTCTTAATCTACCCTACCTCACAGGGTGATTGATAAAATAGAGTACAGAGCCACATATAGCATGCTGTTCCTTGGAGGAAGAGTAGGACAGAAATGTAATATATTATTGATAAAAAACCACATGTAGAAGAAATAATGTGCTTGTTATTTCTAAAGGTACAGTTCACAGTACACATGCTGTGCTTATATAACATACCTGTCCTTTATGTCTCCAGTTAAATAGTCTCAAATATCAAGGGAAGACCTCCATCTGAGTTAGATTTCAAAGAGCATCTGCTTATACCGAGTCAGGTCATTGGTCTATCAAGGTTAGTATTATCTACTCTGACAGGCAGCAGCTCTCCAAGATCTCGGGTGGAGGGCATTCACATCACCATCTACCTGATATTTTTAACTGAAGATGTCAAGGACTGGACCTGGGACCTTCCACATACAGAGCAACTGCTCCACTACTGAGCCATAGCCTCAAGGCTGACCTAAACACTTTTTACACATGCAGTGAATGCATGAATGCATATATATGTGTGTGAGTTTGTTTGTGAGTCAGGATCATGCCTGTTATCCCAACCCCAGTTCTCCATGACCAGATCTCCAAGAGCCTACATCAGGGGTCCCTATACTTTTGAAACCGTGGACACCTTGAGACTTTTGAGGATGAGTGCCACCTCAAAATGGCTGCCAAAAAGGTGGAGCCAAACCCTAAATGGCCACCACAGGAGGCAGAGACAAACACAATACCTCCTTCTTCATTTTGTAAAAGACTTGTGTGGCAACCATGCTGAATACATGAAGCTGCCTTTTTTAGAGTCTGGCCATTGGTTGGTCAAACTTAGTATTCTCTGTACCTTGGTTGGAGTCATTGTCCAGCCATGGGAGGAGAGCAAGCCTGGAGAAGGAGTGTGTGGGCTAGGGTTGCTAGGCATGACCTGGTAACCAGTGGAAGACTTGGGGGACACATGGGGGGGGGACATCAGCAATGGTGTGGCGTCACTTCTGGGAAAACTTGGAAGTGATGACGTGCCTCTTTAGGAATTGCTAGAAACTCTATGGTAAAACCATACTGCAATTCCTAGAGCTACATGACATCTTTTCTGCTTTTTGTCCAGAAGTGTCATCATGCTGTCACAGCGATCGCACCCCTCATATCTCCACAACCTGTCTCCCACTGGGTTACCAGCCATCAGCTGGCAACCCTTGTCCCACTGGTGTTGTGTGAAAAACAGGACAGTTTTTAAAATGCTTGCATCATGCTTCCTGTATAGCCATGCAGGAAGACTGAGTTACAGTCATATTCCAGCCTTGTAGTGCTTTAAAGTGCATGTGTGATTTCAGTGTCAACTTATTCCAAAACCTCTGGAATCAAATGGGCTAAAAGTCTTCCACTAAATGACTAAATGAATATGTGGGGCACCTTCCAGATGGCACAATTCTTTGTATAAGGAAATAGAGGGAAGCATGTTTCTTGCTGAAGGTGGATTATTTTGCCTTTTCCCCTTGGCTGACATCTGTGAGTGCATTATATTCATAGAGAGGCTCCCCAACTCCCATTCTGCCCCATCCTTCAGTAAATGTTAGACAATACAGAAATATGGGATTCCCTTGGACAGTAGAATATATTTTTAAAGCTCGGTGGCCTCCTGATAGTATTCTAAAATCTCGCCTGCAGTCTTCAACCAATTATTACATTTTCTAGGTGTGGGCAGAAAGGCTGTATTTAATGGTCTACAATGAATATTCATAGGAAATCATCTGCATACATTGTTCATGCAGACTTATTTAAACTCCATCATGCTTCTTAAAGGAACTCGAGCAAAACAGCCGCTGGGAAATTCTGCCCTTATGGCAAACATTATTAAATTCAGAGTGAAGGTTGACAGTACTGAGCATAAATTTAGCATCGGTAAATAAAAGCAAATAAGCAGAGGTGCTTTCCCAAACATTCTGCAAGGTGGGACAAATCTTTTGTTTTCCAAAAATCCAAACTAGCAGATTATAACCTAGTTAAGAGTCATTTTCATTCTGGGCACAGTTCAAGTGTCTTTGCTTCCTTTTTTCTTTGGATTACTGTGGATCGCTTTGCCTGGATAGACTCTTACCCTCAGAAACAGAACCCTGTAAATGGACTTGTTTCAATACATGGCTACACATAGCTGTAGCCAGCTGTATGTTCTCGCTTATCATCTCTTGTGCCCCCTCCAGAGTGGAGTAACTTGCAAAGTGCTCGAAAACTTCGAGTGACCAGTTTCTGACGTGGACTTCTAGTGTTACTACTACTGTAAATGTTTGATATTATTTTAACCAACCAAAATTTGCTAATTTTCCACTGCCATTGTTTGCACTCTTAAGTAATATTTTTTAAATAAATATGTTCTAAAAGAGCTATTTTCTACCACTGTTTTTTAAAAATTCTATTTTTAGATTCAGAATGGAAGGTGTATAAAAATTAAGGCTGAGCCAAACCAGAGTGGCACATTTCACACAAGCACCCCCCCAAACCCAAGCCAAGCAAACAAAAAAAAACCCCTTTGCACTCCTGTGATATGTGCTTTTTGCTTTCAATGATCATTGAAAAGGGCCTGGAAAGGGGCTGAAAAATTTCATGTCCCTCTCCCTGAAAATCCTTCTGTCCGTCCTTACTCTCAGCACCTTTCTGGAGGAATTGCTCCCAAGTAAGTCTGTTCACAGCCTAGGTTGGTTTCTGAACCTCCACTTTTTAAATTTTTAATATCTTCATTGTATCTGTTATTAAAAATCCCACAGTCACATTGCAAATAAGATTTGGTTGCATTCAGATGTTGCTGAGGGGAAATGGACCTCTGGCAATCTCAATGAACTGAACAGCGTTAAACTGATACACAAATAGACCTAATGCTAAGTAAAAGATGCCTTAACATGCAAAAGGTCAGGGTACCCCCCTCGAAAAGGAAACAATTTTAACTGGTGATTTATTATTTATTTTTCACATTTGTATTCTACTCTTACTCAAAGGAGCACAGGGCAATGTTTCCAGGGTTATCCAATATTATGCTTTTAATAAGACTGTATTAGATTGATAATGGCTGACAGATTGAGTTGACACAAATTAAGCTGACAGACATTTTAGGTCCAGTTTACATAGACAAAACATGGGGATATATTAGTAAATGCACTGAGAGGAAATAGGACTGTGCATTTTGTCCTTACTTCCAGTTTTATGCATTCAGTGTCCTTTTGCGACTGTGAACACATACAACTTGTATACATGTGCATTATGTATGCATAATCTGGTACCCTCCATAATACAGGGTCCTCAGTTATGCAGATACTAACAGTGCAATCCTAAACAGCCTTTACCTGCTTTGAGTCCCATTGACTTCAGTGGACTCAGAAGGGTGTAACTCTGCTTAGGACTGCAGTGTGTAGATATTCTACAAGCACAAACTCTGTTCTCAAAGGGATGCTGAATGGAAACAGAGACAGCAAGCATGATCAGTCTCTCTCCATTCATGGATTTTGAATCTATGGAAATGACCGATGACTTGGTCAAGGAGGGCCACCCCATGAGCTTAAGGGCCAAGCAAGGATTTGCACTCATTTTGCTGGGACAGGTCCTACATCTCACTGGGCAATCAGATCTATGGACACACAAATACATACATGTTTGTGGCCAGTTTCATAGATTCCTGTCATTGGTATTATTCTTTACCTGTGTTCTGGTATGGATTTTCCACTGGGTTGATTGAGGCATTAATGCTAGTAAGGAGAGGAGACAAAATGAACACAAATGAAACACATATTCCCTTATAGTAGCCACTTTGAATTAAACGATGAGAATTTTCTCTTTGCCTTTTAATGTCATAATGAACAACTACTGATAGATGGTAAAGTTTATGAAGATAAAAGTGATAACTAACCAGGTATTCCTGAATGTCCACAGTGCACTTTTCAGAAGAGTGTAGGTGATTAGGAGGATAACATTATTTGTTTACTTTCTATCAAGTCACAGCTGACTTAATGGCGACTCCATGGGGTTTCAAGACAAGAGACACTCAGAGGTGGTTTGCCATTGCCTCCCTCTGCATAGTGACCATGGATTCCTTGATGATTTCCCATCCAAGTGAGAATCAGGGCTGACCCTGCTTAGCTTCCAAGATCTGATGAGATCAGGCTAGCCAGGGCTAGCCAGGGCAGGGCAGGGTCACATATACCCTCCCCTTAAATAACTTTCTCACTGTATAATAGAATCTTTAAAACTGGACATCCAGTCTACAAATTCACAGTTGTGGATTTTAGTCACGCACTGATACTATGGACACCCCTACCTCCAATAAAGGCATTCACATGGAAAGGGATTTGCCTGTATGCCTTTGTCTGGAAGCAAAGATTAAGCTTCCTCTTTATGTCCTGCCTTTTGCATACCTGTCAAAAGTCAAGGTTGCCACCTGGCTTGCTTGTAAACTGATTGCTCTTCTGGGGTTTCTCACTCCTGGTCAGCCTTTTTGTTTTGTTTTTATTTCAGCCTTAATTCTAGTCCAATGTGCAATTTTGTAAGCTCATGCCTCCATTTAAATGCATTGAGATTCACATGAGAAATAGCCTTTCCATACCTCTGGGAAAGCAGTAAGGCAGCACTGCAATAACACTAACATTGTTTTACTTGAAAATGAGGTTTCTTCTTTAAAAAGGGGGGGGGGGGAATCCAGAAGTTCTTTGTTCACTTTCCCACTGTTGACAGGAGAAAGTCCATAGTGGCCTTAGGAAATCCATTGGCCAGCAGAGATATTTACACTTCTTGCCCCTTTCTGCCAAGTGCTGAAGTCAGACAAATGGCTCAGATTCATTCCAGATACAGCAGCTCGCTCTGGGATTAGCATGAATTGGGTTCAAACACACAGTGGAGAGTTAATGTGATCTTTTGCCTCCTACTGCTCTGGTTACAGAATGCAGTTGACTGTGTAAGAAAATGATAAAAATGATTACACATACAACTTTTGCTCTGCTAGTAGTTCTGAAACCTGCATTCTATGTTACAAATGACCACACATACACACACAACCCCCCCCCCCCTTTATTGGCATTGAAAGCACAAGACATCATGGAAATATAGCAAAATACTAAGATGCATCAGTCATTTACACTTGGCTATTCAAGCCTCATCTTCTGATTGCATAATATAAAAATGTTGCAACAGCCTCCATTATTTTGCAATTAGAATTAAAAAGAAGTAAGTGAACAATTGAGTCATCAGAATGCCATCTCTTACCCTCTAGAAGTGGAGTAATAAAACGAGATCAAATATCCCTATAAAGGGGGCAATGAAGTATGGTGTGTGTTGTGGATTAGATAACAAGGACAAAGTCTGGCGGTACCTCCCTAAAAGCACCTCCAATGGCAGAACATTAAAGCGTGCAAGCATGCATGCTCTGCAATGGTGTGGGGCTGTTAAACTTAACAGATATTTCACAGTAGAGCCTGTGCCAAACGTCCCCAGCCTACTTGGGGAGCATCTGCAGGCTGCGCGTTCCCTAAATTCTTGCCTTTCAATGTCGAGAAATCTTTGTTTAATAATAGGATAGGCTTGTTTATCTGAAAAGGGGGCTAAATAATCTGGGGATATTCCTATTGTAGAGTTTCTCCTCTACATATCTAAGCCAAGGAGAGAGATGGGACTCAGTTAACATGTGAGTAATAATAATTTTAGCTTTAGCATGGAAATGAAGTTTAAGCCAAAACTGAGTTGTTATCAGCCATGCTCTGGTCTATAGAAGCCTTTGATCGGTTTCTAAGCATAAAGCTGCATAAGGAACACACGAGGGAAGTCCAAGAATTTTCCACAAAAATCTGGACTGAATTATTTCCAAGTCCCCTTTTAAGGCTTCAATCCAGATTGGTACTCCATAGAATGACTGAGCAGCTGATTTGGCATTAAAAACTTTAAGGGCCACCGGCACATACTGGTTACCCCTGGTATAATGGAAACTTGTAATCGCTGCAGCAATGATGTTCGCCGCCTCAGTTGCTCTTTCTTTATGATAGTAAAAGTGGATATCCAAATACTTAAAGCTTTTGACTTGTTCAATGAAATGGCCTCCAATATTCCATCTGGACAGCTTCCAACTCTTACTGAAGATCATAATTTTGGATTTTCCAAAATTCAGAACTAGCCTATTCTTTTCACAATAGTCTACAAAGCTCTTCAAAAGATGTTTCAGCCCTATACGAGTTAGGGACAATAGCACTGCATCATCAGCATAAAGGAGTAAAGACGTGGGGATCAAGCCAAGTTTAGGACTGTGACCATTGATTGGCTCTAAGGTAGGTGCCAAATCATTTATAAATAGGTTGAATAAAAAAGGCACTCCTATATGAATTGGAATTTTGTCAGTTAGGTCACCAACATTGTTAAGTGTGTCTTGGCAGGTCGTATTATGATGAAACTTCATTATTAAATGTAAAAGCCTTGGTTCCATCCACATCAACTTAAGTTTCTCCCACAGACATTCTCTTACGATTAAATCGAAAGCACCTTTTAGATCTAGAAAGACTGCATATACTTTGGCGCCTTTTTGCCTCTTATTAACAAGGTGCATAAGAGTCATGCAGTGATTTAGGGTGGATTCCACTTTACAAAAACCTATTTGTTCTTGACCCAGAATTCCTTGCTCTGACATCCAAGATCCAAGTTTGTTAATCAATCGTTTAGCATAAAGTTTCACAATAATAGAGAGGAGGCTTATTGGATGGTACTTGGATGGTAACTGATAATTACCCTTTTTAAAAATGGGAACCAGTATTGTATTTGTCCAAGACTCTGGCATTATTCCTGTTCTATCGACTATGGTAAAGAAATCTGCCAAGAAGTTAGCCCACCAGTCTGGATTTATTTTAACTATTTTGGGTGAAATTGCATCTGGGCCAGGGGGTTTTCTTGGCTTTAGCCTCCTCTGGTCTCACTGGAGGCCATTGGGGAATATCATATAATTATGACACCATGTAGTTAATGGAATTAGTGGCAGTTATGTTATTATCAAAGAACAGCTTCAAAAATAGTCATACCAGTGAACTGGGGTGATGGCATTTATTTGGGCACTCTTCATTTTATGTTTATCTGACACCAACGCCCAGAATTTCCTGGAGTCATTTAACACTGTAGCCTGAAGGACGTTAGCACATTGTTTCTCAGTGTGCTCTTTCAAATGACCACTCTTTCACATATTCTGTCCTATGCTCACAAAAGTATTTATTTCTTTATCTAAAAGATTGACAATCAGGTGAAAACTTGAGAAATTAGAAATAATCTCCAAAGACTGCTCATTTTATTTATTTGTTTACTTAGGGAATTTTTATGTTGCCTCTGCAGAGAGACTGCCTGAGGTGGCTTACAAAAATAAAACATAATAAAAGCATAAAGCATTACAAATTCTTAATTAAAACCAAGCATAAAACAACAAACCAGTGCATAAAACAGAGATAAAATGAATCTTAAAACGAATACCAGTTTCCAGACCACAATAAACTATTAAAATAATGGTAAAACGTCAACATCTTATAACGGTAAAACATAAAATAATGGTAAAACATCTTCGACCGAGTGCCGAAGAATAGATTCTTTTGAACTATGGTGCTGGAGAAGACCCTTGAGAGTCCCTTGGACTGCAAGAAGATCAAATCAGTCAATCCTAAAAGAAATCAACCCTGACTGTTCCCTGGAAGGCCAGATAATGAAACTGAAGCTCAAATACTTTGGCCACCAAATGAGAAGGGAGCACTCCCTGGAGAAGACCCTGATGCTGGGAAAGATTGAAGGTCAAAGAAGACGGGGACGGCAAAGGATGAGATGGTTGGACAGTGTCATAGATGCAACGAACATGAAATTGAGCCAACTTCAGAGGACGGCGGAAGACAGGAAGGCCTGGTGTGATCTGGTCCTTGGGGTCGCGAAGAGTTGGACTCGACTGTGCGACTGAGCAACAAAACATCAACTCTTATTTGAAAACCTGGATAACAGAAAGGTTTTGGCCTAGTGCCTCATGTAGGTGGCCTCAAGCATGGATGGTTTCACGAGGGAATTGGATAAACATATAGAGCAGAGGTCCAATAGTGCCTATTAGCCAGATGGTATAGATAGGAACTCTCAGTCTGTGATGCTTTGTATTCTTGGTGCTTGGGGGAGGGGCAACCGTGGAAGGGCTCCTAGTGTCCTGGTCCCACTGCTGGACCTCCTGATGGCATCTGGTGTTTTGGGCCACTGTGTGCCAGAGTGTTGGACTGGATCGGCCATTGGCCTGATTCAACATTGGCTTCTCTTGTGTTCTTATAAGTGGAAAGGCATTCCACAAGCAAGATGCCACTACTGAACAAGTCCTATCTCTGTTTGGCAGCTGCCTTAGCTCTGAAGGAAGGGGCATGGAGAGCAGGCTTGTGAGGGAGACATTAACTGGCAGGCTGGAGAATATGGAAGAAGGCAGTCCTTCAAGCACCCTAGCCTCACCCACTTGGGGCTTTATAGGTGAGAGCCAGCACTTTGAATTGAGCCCAGAAACAAATGGGCAGTTAATGTAGATCTTTCAGTACTGGGGTGATACAAGCCAGTTTGGTGTAGTGGTTAAGTGTGCAGACTCAAATCTGGGAGAACTGGGTTTGATTCCCCACTCCTCTATTTGCAACTGCTGGATGACCTTGGGCAAACCATAGTTCTGACAAGAGCTGTCCTTGAAAAGACAGTTCTTGAAAGAGCTCTCTCACCCCCACCTACCTCACAGGGTGTCTGTTGTGGGGAGGGGAAGGGAAAGGAGTTTGTAAGCCGCTCTGAGACTCCGAGCAAAGGGTGAGGTATAAATCCAATCTCCTCCTCTTCTTCCTCTTCTTCCTCCTCCTCTTCTTCCTCTTCTTCCTCCTCCTCCTCCTCCTCTTCTTCTTCTTCTTTCCCTCCCCTGACATTATCCTGGCTGCTACATTTTAAACTAGCAGGAGTCATTGGACTGTGTTTAAAGGCAGCCCCACATAGTGCGCATTACAGAGATCTAACCTGGATGTAATTATAGCATGAATCACCGTGGCAAGACTACCCTTGCCAAAATAAAGTATGGACATATTCTAAGAGTGCCTACCCATGCTCACCTTAAGGATGCTTTCAGGGACAGCCTTACTATGGTCGTAGTATAGCTCACCTTCTTAAGCGTCTTGGAACAAGGTAAGGATAAAAGTGGTAGATGACAGACAGACAGACAGATAGATGGATAGATATGTCCTATGAGCTTTGTATTCCCAAGCAGGTCAGCCATGTTCATATGAATAAACTCTAGCTGACCTCATAATTTCCTGATCAGCCGTAAGAGGTATTGAGGTGATAAAAAGTGATATCTCACCATGGAAGTACTGATTATTGCACATTCATTCATTCAGACCATCTAGTGATAATCTGCCATTATTACATGAGTGGCATTATTATGAAAGATCATAGTGACTTATGCATTCAGTCGTATAAATAGTTTTGCATGATGACCGGAAAAGGCTCAGAGAATCTTTGGGTTACAGTATAAGCAATGAACTTTGGATTTTGTTTTCATCAGATAATTTAGACACAATTTCCTTGGAGGAGGAAATAGATTGGTTTCACACTAAGACACCCTCCACCTTTTGCTGCTGTGTTTCTTTTCTGCAATTAGCTGAAAGGAGAATTAATAGGTGGCACCATACAGCACTGAAGTGGTATGTTCCATTCAGGAAAGGTTCCACTTTTCCCTGACCCCTTAAAATTTACTCCATGTCTCAAGGAGTTTCTGTGTCTCGTCAAATATGTATGTGAAAAATAAAGCAAAAAAAGAAGTGAGTGCTTTGACTGCAAATAATAATGCAACACCCACCACAAACACTGATTAATTAAGGGCTGATTCAGTAATGTTAGGGTCAACTAATGATGCAATCCTGAGCAGAGTTACACCTGTAAGTTAACAGAAAGTTTCTACTTAGGTCAAGTAGCCAAAATTGTTTGCAAACAAGAAAAAATTGTAATGGACATAAAAGGAAAGCCTCAACAGCATGTTACCTGCATTGAACCAATTGGCATTACAATTGCATTTTAAGTAAAAAGCAAAAAAAAAAAAAAATCAACACTGATAGAGGATGAAAAGATGGAAAAGCACTATAAGAAATACTGGAATACAACAGGTTAGCAACTACTTTATCTGAATGCTCCATAAAAATGTAGTAAATCAAGGATGTTTATCCCAGACTAATCAATTAATGTGGAAGCATTTGTGGAAGCATTATTTGCTTTCGAGGTTGAGGTATGGGTTAGATGCTGTCTAAAGTAATTTTCCCCCATGGTTGAATGCGGAGGAAAATATTTAGAAGGAAAAAGGAAACAGGGAAAAATCCATGAGCAGGTTACTAATCTTCTGCTAGCAAATGTTTGTACCTCTTTCCAGTAAAATCTGCTTTTTTTCTTTTTTTCATTCCAACGTACAATTTCCCTTGCGGGGGGGGGGGGCTTCAGAAACGGACTGTAAGAGCACTGACCAGAGCAAGGCACTGATGAGGCAGACACATTTTTAATGGAAGGCCCCATGGCTCCCTTGAGTCCTATCACTGAATATGCCAATCATGCTTAATTGTCTCCCAACTATGCCATGGTTTTGTGTTACAGATAAATATCCATTAGGGGATAGACTGAGACCGCTCCATTAATTTCACTTGTGCCTGAAGCAACATTGAACGTGGGTCTCTAAAACTCAAAGGCTAATGCATTGGTCTGTTATGCCACTATTCACTTCCTTACTCCCAAGACAGCCATTTATGTTTTATTTATGAAATTGTCTAAGTTGACTTGATTTATGAAGGCAAATTTACCGATACAGTTATCTCAAAAAAAGTAATGATAGGACACAGAAAAACCAATATCAAATACACAGGCCAGTCCTGAGATACCTTCTAATTGGCATAGCTTCATTGATTTCCAAAGAGCAAAGCCAAGTTGAATTAGACCTAGCTCTAAGAATTCTTTATAATTGATCGAAAATTCTGGAAAATTTCCAGAACGCTTCAGCTACCATATAACATCCTGCACTCTATTTATTTTAACAACTTCGTTGATAGTAAAATGCTACTGTATTTATGGGAAGGTGTATTGTGTTCATCCTGATTACAAACAAGATTGGTTGCCCTGACAGATGTGACATTTGTGTTTGGGGCAAAAAATTTTACACTCCGATGTGGATTGGGATCTTTGGTAATACAAAACTCAGGCTGGGTTGTGAAAGTGGTTGTGAAAAGGTGGGTGTGGAGCAGCAGGTATGCTAAACAGTTGCTTTTATGTACATATGTATTAAGTCAGAAGCAGATAACTTGACATGTGTGCTTTGACATGTGTATGAAACGTCTCTGCCCTGATATGGATGGCCCAATCGGATCAGATCTCAGAAGCTAAGGAGGGTCAGCCAGGGTTAGTCTTGGGTGGGAGACTATCAAAGATGTCCATGGTGGCTACACAGAGGTGTGTAATAGCAAACCACCTCTCAATATCTCTGGGTTTGAAAATGCTATGTGGTCACTGTACGTTGGCTGTGACTTGACAGCACTTTATACACATACACATGAAATATCTCTAGTATGACGATGATGATCTTCATTTATAGCCCACCTTTCTCACTGAGACTCAAGACAGAATATACAATATGAAAGGCAATTCAATCAGATAGCAAAGATCTCCAATACACAAGGCAGTAGGACTAGGACAACAGGAACTGAAAACCAATGTAAATAAAAGCTGCCTACGTCCAGGGACCCCAATGGGGCACCTGAGAGGTGTGCACCTACATCTTTCATGGTGCCTGCCAAGTGTTTTTGGCCAGCAAAATTTGCTGTGCAGATTTTTTTTAAATGTTTCTGCAGCAGCTGCAACCAATGTTCCCTCTAAGCTGTGGAGTCTTGTGAGCAAAATTCTACTTTGTGAGCGACTGGCATTAAAGTTGTGAGTGAGCAATTTGGCTACTGCATAAATTAGTTTGCTCTGGAGCCATCCTTCCTGAGCTGAGACAGAAATCTGTGAGCCGGAGGCTAGAAAACTGTGAGCTAGCTCACACCAACTCAGCTTAGAGGGAACACTGGCTGCAACCATAGCTGATCATCACTACATGACTGAAGATAAGCTGTGTGTAAGCAAGGAAATACTTTTAAACGACATGTTCATTTTAAAAAAGGCTTCTTCTTAAGCACCGCTTCTTCCTGAAATGTTGAAGAGTTACTATAAGAGTTGTGCATAACTTCCCTCCCTGACATTTTGTTGTGTGCTTTGCTTCCTGTGGTAGCCATTTTGTGGTTGCATCCACCACCCTGGTTGCAATCACACACAGTAAATGATCCAGTTTCAGTTCACTTTCAATGCACTTTCCAATTGGGTTTTACTGTGTGAACTGGTAAAATCCAGTTGGAAAGTGGATTGAAAGCGGATTACTTACTGTGTGTGATTGCAGCTCCTGTGTCAGAATTCTAAATCTGCCTCTAGGTTCAAAAAGATTGGGGAACCCTAGCCTAAGGCAACAACAACTGTCTTAGTAGGGTTGCCAAGTCTTACCAAAGTAACAGCGGGGGAGTCCAGGGTATTCTCCCTAAAAATTCTATGGTACCATAGAGTTTTCAGGGCGATTGCTAGAGTGTCACCCGGCGACATGCCCAGTGTGATGATGTCACTTCTGAGCTATGTCATCGCGCCGGGCACATCGGCCTGATCTGGCCACTTCAGGGGTGGGTTTCCCCCCGCCGGCCAGATTCGGACCGGTGGATTGGGGGCCCTTTTAGCAGGGGAATCCCTGCCCCCTGGGGGGACTTGGCAGCCCTATGTCTTGGGCAGTGATACTCACCCAGTGGCTCAGGAGCCACATGTGGCTCTTTGTCATGCCAGCTGTGGCTCTTCTGAGCACCATTCTCCTCTGTGGCACCTCCCTTATATTTCAGGAAATTGTCCAGAGGGGCTTGTGGTTGGCAGTTGGGTCCCACCTTCAAACAGCCGTCACTGGAGGAATGGGTAAACTGCACCTCTGTGTGGTCATGCCAGGAATGGAAGTAAATGTACTTCTTTTGGTTGATGGTAATTGTGAATGTGGTTCTCCAAGAGCCATGGAATGAGTACCACTAGTCTAAGGTATGACATACCACAAAGACAAAGGACTGTGCAGTTAAGAAAGGGAGCTGATATGAACAATAACCATCGCAACAAACTACAATATTATCCCTTGTAGAAGTGACCACTTGAGCTGTTCCATTATACTACCGGTCTAATCCCTTAGTAAAAATGCCCTCCTGAACATTTCTGCTTTGCCAGTTCTGCATGTGGGGGCCTGACCACCTCATATAAAAACTGGTATTGGATTGGCCAGTTAAAATATGGGTGATTTTAGGATAGGGGAGTGTTGCTGGATGAATTTAAGAACTCACCACTTTTTTCTTTGAATGTCTCTTGGGGATTACCTCCCTATCGTATTTACATTTAGAAACCGTTTTTATGATATCTAACAATAATTTGTAGCAATATAGTATAGAGTATTAATATATGGGTGTGGGGGGCAGAATATAATGATGAGATACAGAATATAACTGAGTGGAATTTATATGTCAGTCTTATAAAATCTAAATTCATCTACAAAACTCAGTCTAAAATCAATTAAAGGGCAACACGCTGCAATCAAACACTAATAAAGATAGATTACATGTAGCAGTACAGATAAACAAAACATAATTTTAATCATCTCTCACTGAACACTATATTATTGCCGTATTCCTGTTTCAGCTAAACAGAGGTAAGATTGGGTACAATCCTGTGAACAATTTCCTGGGAGCAAGCCCCACTTATTAACATGGGACTTACTTTCAAGTAGACCTGCATAGGCTTGCTCTTATGGTCATGTTTAAATATGTGTACTTGGTATAAATATCCCATTAACCAAACATATCCCAACCAATTAAACACTGCAACTGTTTCCATAAAATTTCCTTCTAAGAATGAATAATGCAAATGCGTGCTTACACCCTACGAACTTTGTGCTGTGTGCAGGACCTCCCTGCCCTAGAGTTACAAAGCTTTTCCTCAATCTGCAGAGCACGTAGATTATCCCTGCCCTCTCCTTCCTCCTGTCCTTGTCTCTGCTTTAGAAGGAGCCAGTGTAGAATATGAAGTGCACCAGGAGGCTTATGCAGCAGTTGCCCAGACAAAGGCTGTGCTTGTCAGAGCAGTGCAAGTCTCACATGTTCCCCTGCAACCGTAATGTTGCCATAGATTGGCCAAGCACTGCTCAGAACTGTAAGGGGCATCCGGCCAGATGCAGTTCAATGAATGACTCGCCATTCACTTCACTGGGATATAATTATGTCTTTAATAATGAACCAAATAAGACTTAGTAGTTCTCCTGCAACCTCATCAGAAACAGCTACCACAGCCAACACATCACTAAATCACCTTTCATCCCTCCCAAAAACAAATAAATACTTAAATACAATCTTCTTTTCTCATGTCAATAATTAACAAATGAATTCATGGAACATTTTTCATGCCTCTGGAACAGGATAAATTCCCATTGGGACTATATTTTTCACTCATGTGCAACCACAGAACAATTTTCTAAATAATCAACAAATAAAATTTGGGCTGCTATCCAGATATCTTTGACATGAACAACCCATCTGACTGCACCCATCATCCTGCAACATATTTGCATTCCATAACATTTTTCAAGACACCACCAAATCCAGATTTTAAACACTACTTTTCTTAAAAAACCATTACTGTAATGAGCCAATTAAATTCAATCCGCACTGCCTCCTACACACCACCTTCTATTCCCCATATTAGAACATTTAAATCTATTTTACTTTCCTTTAATCCACATATATACACACAAGGCAGTCTTCAACATTCTAAAAGTGTCAAACTCATTAACTGCATTCTTTACTGATTACAGCTATAATGCAGACCTATTCACATTTCCTATTGATTACTCTCAAGGCTGGACCCGGACTTTCAACCCTTCAGGCAGGAAGCCCAGTGTCGCAATCCTATATTCCTTTGTTGCCAGAGTCTGACTGGACTTGTCACTCTGTCTAGGCTAGAGAGATCAGCACCTGTGGTTGCCTAGCAACTATATATGCCTTCATGCCCTTCATTCTGGAACCTGGAGCACCAGCCTGCATCTACCCCAAAAGTAAGAAAGGCTCAGAGGTAGCCACAGCTAGTTGAGCTCTATTTGCCCTCTGGCCAGGTTGGCCTTCCACATACTTTGCAAAAACTCAAAGTTAATACATTGATACAGATCAAATAAGCCTCTAATTAGGATACTTTGGTATGAAACAGTACACACTTGATCAAGAAAATTACCGTTACCCTTTAGAAATAGTTTTATTCTGTACTTTGCTTTCCATATCTCAGTGAGTTTCCTGCTATGTGAACAGTTCCAGCCCAATGCTTTTGATAGCACCTGCTGTAGCCTGTGTCAGTTCTGAGTATAGGTTAGTCACCAGGATATGCTATGCAACAGAAGGGGGTTTCTACAACACAGACCTTTAGTAGCCTTCTCACGGTTTGCTTTTATTAATTCTTTTGGGAGATTACAGAGCTCTGGGATCTCTGCACCAGCAGAGTTTGGGGCAGGGGAACAGATGAACTAGATGAGATGCTGAGAAAGCCAGAGTTGGTTCTTTTAGTATTTTAAAAAGTCAAAGTACATGATCAGGTCCACATTGCAAGAGAGAAGGATTTAATCTTTCCTTGTGGTTTTGCTGATTGAACCCCCCCTGCAGTGTTGGTCCTGAGAAGGAGAAAAAAATATTTGTAGTATACCTGACATTAGTAATTATGTAGTGTCCAAAGCTTGTGAAATATTTTTTCAGACCTCCCCATATTTTCTTTATCCTTTTGTTGTGGATCAGAACATTAGGGGGTGGCCATAGAAGACACGGGTATTGCTTAAAATCTTGGCAAGGCCAAGGAACTTCAATCAAACCTTGGAATAAATAATGTAAAATAAACTGCTGTCTCATGGGGTGGAAACTGTGAAACTCCTTGTCTTTGGACTCCATGAGGTGAACCTAAAAGCTGACAAGCAGGATTATCGGTGCTGCATTCCAGTAAATGTCACACATTTCCAAAATAATACTCAGCCATCAGATAGGGCGATGAAGCAGTCTACCTGAGTAGGTCACAATTCACATAGTCCCTAAAGGAACTCTTGGCAATCTCTACCCCTCTGCCAGTATCACATAACCAGGAAAGCATGCAAATTAGGTGCCGTTTTACCCCACAAGTGCCATTCACCACCATGACTCTTAGACAAAGCTATGATTTAAGGTAACATATGATTTAACTCTCGTCCCTGATCTCCTTCTCCCCTGCTCTCCCTCTCTCTCCTGCGGCTTCTTCCCCTCTGTCTCTCCCTCCCAACTGATGATCTGCTTTAAAGTTCCCTTTCTCTTGCCACATTGCCCCCCTCCTTTGGCACCTTTCTGGCCTAGCCCAGATGCTACAAACTGCCCCCTTTTCTTCCACTGATTCCATCTTCCAACCCACAATCCTACAAGGGTCAAAAAACAGGGTTGGGAAAGCACTTGTGAACAGCACCTATACATGTAACCCCTGTTCCCTGGGTAACAGCTGCTACCTGAGAGAAAATAATCCCAAAATCTAAAGTTGTTCTATGAATATGGAAATACAAAAAGTTCTCTAAAGAGTAAACTCTGTAGCTTCTCAGCACATAATATGTGGGTGGCTTTCTGTGACTCAGAAATGTTTATCTTTCTATTTATTTAAAGGATTTATACCCCACCTTTCTGTTATAAATAATATATGGATGTTACAGAGGAAGAAACACACAAAAAAATGCTAAGGTAACTCAAAAACTGAATGCAAAAATCTCAGTCAGGTAGGGATATCAAGAGTATTTGTTGAGATATATGCTACGAAAATATAACTGGCAATGTAGCCAATATTATCTTATTAAGGGATGTCTTAAAACCCAGTGGTTATCAGTTTGCATTGTTCACACAAGAAAACACATGTATGTACAGTCACTGTGAAAGAAGAGGACCACTGTAGCCCTGTGCAGACAACCCATGGCATGCGGGGTGCTGACTCACTATGCAGGGCAATGTGGAAAGAGAAAAGGAACTTTAAAGCAGATCATCAATTTCAACTCTGGGTTGGAAATTCCTGGAGATTTGGGGAGAGGAGCCTTGAGGAGGGTGGGATTTGGAGAGGGGAGAGACCTCAGTGGAACCCGCTTGCGGGGAGGGCGGGGTATAAATATAATGACATAAATAAATAAATAAATAATGCCATGCAGCCCATTCTCCAAAGCAGCCATTTTCTCCAAAGGAAATTATCTCTGTTATCTGGATCAGTTGTAATTCTGGGAGATCCAAACCCTACCTGGAGGCTGGCAACCCTAGGGGAAGAGGAGAAGGCATGAGTGTGCTGGCCCCATCCCCTGTCTCTGTATGATCACAAGTCATTTGCACAGTGCAAACATGCAGAGGTGAGGGAGAGGCCAAGGGCACTCATGCCTGCTCTCTCCCTCCCCATATACTGAGACAACACACAGATGGGCCTGCTTTGGTGGGGAGGGTGGGGTAAAAGTTGAAACAATAAATAAATAAATCTGCACAGGGCTCATCACCTCCTTGGGGCAGCTATTCATAAGACAATTGCCTGGTGATACCTTGTGTTTTTGGACTCCTTTATCAAGCACAGGTGTCCACCATCACACATCTGATCTTCTTATTGTCAGTGTAGCCTTCTTACACTGAGCCACTTGTTTGTTTTGGAACTGGGTCTTGGATCAATCGCCAGTGCATTTTGTTTGGAAGTTATCATGGTCTGTTACATTTTTATCCTCAGTTCATGGGCAAAAATCCATAGAAGAACAATCTAGCCCTCGGTTGTCATACAAACTAGTTTATTAGACTGGTTTCCCAAATTAAAATGTAGAAGAAAGAAAGAAAGAAAGAAAGAAAGAAAGAAAGAAAGAAAGAAAGAAAGAAAGAAAGAAGGCTACTTGGCACTCAGGATAGGATGTGGTAGCATAGGAATTGATTATATTCATTTCTAAATGAAGATGCAATAAAATATTTTGTAATTTATGACTTCTCAGCCCAACTAATTTTTTCCTGTTAGGGAACACCAGTTGTTCATAGGGATGAGAGTTGGAGATTTGCTTTTTCCCTCACTCCGTATTCTTTTCTAGGCTGACTTTATAAGGCCCTACAAGTAGTCCTGTTTCTCCCACGTACAGTTCCACAGTCGTTCCTTCCGATCCATGTGAATAAATGGAATACATTGCTGTAATGTATTCATGCCCGACCCCGTGCGCGATTAGGTCGCCATGCGGTCGGGTGAAGCAGCCGAGCTTTGGTCATGAGAACAAAGGGTCAAGCGGATCCTAGCCCGCACCTATTGGAGGGCTAGGCTCCTGGCCGAGAGCCTATGGAATGCTCGGCCACTGTAAAATAGCCAATCACGGGTGTGGGGGTGTGTTTAGGGTGTAGAACTGGAGCACATATAAACCGGCCTGCAAGCCGGTTGGGGTTGTCTTGTTCTGAACTAAGTAAAGGTATGCTGAGCTGAAATCACTCTCCGTCTGCGTACTTTTCACTGGCGACGAGGATGGGATTCAACTCCCCTTGAACAGAGACCACGTTCCAGGCATCGCTTTGAGTCGTCACGCTGAAATCACCACCGTCGCCGGCATCGTGCACATCTTTGAAAGCGCTCCCAGCTCCGAGCATCGCACCGCTGATCACAAGAGCAGCACCGCACCGCTCCTTCTCTACGCTCACTAGTTCCCGCCGTACTTTTCAGTTGCAAAGTAGCACTCTGTTGCAAAGCATACCACACACTGCTGTCTTTCTCTGGATGAAAAACAATCCACAAAGGGGAAAAGGAAAAATGGAAACACAGCCTATCAAAAGACAAATTTCCCTCTTGTTAAACATTGGACTTTCGGGTGCTGAAGTGACAACGTGGAACTTTCTGGTGAGGATAAATTGTACCTCCTTGTCTTCTGTTTAGGGACATAGTCCAGCATTTAAATGCAGTGAAACATATCAGCAGATCCGCCTTTCACCCTCCATCTCCTCTCTTAAAATGCCTGCTCCATGTGAACATATCCTGTACAACAGCTGACTGAGAAGGAAACAGGGTCAGAGCCAAACTTCACTTGGCTAAATTTATTTTATATTAAAGAGATGTTGATGGATTGGCACAGTTACTGTGATCAGTGATAGCCCTGTTGTTGGTTAATCAAAGCACCCTGCAGTCAGCAGCAGGTAATGTTGAAGGGTTGTGGCGGTGAGGTCTAGAATGATAAACAGGTGCTTCACTTGCCAAGAGGCTTCCTGCACTGCGTGGGCTTGGGCAGCTGAGCAACAGCTGCAGACGGGTCCTATCCAGACAAGCTGTTTGGTTCTGAATTGCCACAGTTCACTCACTCAATTTTAGGGGCAATCCAGATGATGTCATCTGGGCATGGTCAGCTTGTGGCAATAAATCAGGGCTCTTTTTGTGGCAGGAACTCTTTTGCATATTAGGCGACATACCCCTAATGTAGCCAATCCTCCAAGAGCTCACAGAGCTCTTCTTACAGGAGCTACTGTAAGCTCTTGGAGGACTGGCTACATTAGGGGTGTGTCACCTAATATCCAAAGGAGTTCCTGCTACAAAAAGAGCCCTTATTCCATGTTTTCCAGCCCAATTTTATGACATTTTGTCAAAAAACTGCCCCTTTAACTCTCATCTTTCTTCTTTCTCTAAATTACTTCCTTCTTGATCTCTGCTCTTGGCCCTCTGTGGTGCTCATGAATTAATACTGAATTGTCTTCTAGAATTATGGGGGGTGGGATGAGGACTGTTTTTCTACTTTTTATTAGCAGTGATTTTGCTTTGCTATAAAGTTTTTAAAAAGTGATTGAACTGCCTCACCTGCTGCCCAGGTAATAATTAAGATATTTATATCCTGTTTTTCTTTCCAAAAGGGACCTAAGGCAGCTTACAATATTGTTCCTCCACCTTTTTATCCTCCCAACAACCCTGTGAGATAGGTCAGCCTGAAAGAAAATCACTGGCTGGAGGTCACCCAGCAAGCTCCCATTGCACAGTAGGGATTTGAACCTGCGACTCCCAGCTTTTAGTTCAGCACACTAACTGCTACACTTTACTGGGTACACCATTATCCATGAGTGCTGAGAGATATATCGAACTGCAAGAGAACAGGGAGCAATTAATTAGGCTAAAAACAAAGGAATGAAAGGAAAAATGCAGGGAGAGCAGGAACTTTGTAAATCAGATTTACTTCTGAAGTAGGTAGATAGCAGGATTTTGCCTTAGGAGGGAAAAGGCATGGTTAGATTTGTTTTATATAGCACTATATTAAATTCTGTGTAGACCCCCAGTTGCAATTCCCCCTTCCAATTAATTACAGAAGGATACTCTTTTAATGGCACAAAGTAACTTTATGTCAATAGTCCTACAGAGAAATAAGAGGCTCTTTCCTCATGGTTTCTATAGTATGGGAATATTCGTGTGTAAAACAAATTATAAATGCAAACCAGTAAACTGGGCTGTTTCCACACACTGGATAATGTATACCATCCTTGCCTTCCCAGTGTTCACCCAGTCATGCCTAAATGCATGTCTATTCCCCAAAGCCTTCTGGGCAGGGGTCATTTCATAGAAAAAGAGGTGCAGGAGCTCATTAGCATAACTTATTAGCATAACTTGTTAGCATAACTTACTTGCATATGCCACACCCCCTGAAATCACCAGAAGTGTGTCGGAAGGCAACACCCACTGCTCAGTCTCCATTGGACTGTTTTCGATTGCTAGCTATTGGGGGGGGGGAACGTGCACATCTGCCCTCACAGAGGAGGGAGAGCTTGTACCTGAACACGGCAGCAGGGGGGGGGGAGCTCTGCAACTTACCTGGCTGCTTCTTGCTCCTTGTGGCCTGACTGAGGGCTGCTGGGAGCAGGGGGCGGGGTTTGTTGCATGTGCCCACCCCCTGGGCTCCTTACTGCTGGAGCTCTGCTCCTGTGCGCTCCTGCAGGAAATGACCCCTGCTTCTAGGTCATCTGATATTGCTCAACCACCACCAGGAGAACACAGCTGTAAGGACAAGTGGCCTAATAATCTTTTACTAACGTTCAACCAGCTTAGCTTCCTTACTCTTTTTAAGAATGCTAGAACATTATAGCCAGCCTAGCTAGGACAGCAAATGGTTGAGTGGAGTCATTATGCAAATCTAATAAAAGGGCTCTGCCAATCTCTGTTGAGATTTCCATTTCAGTTCCTTGTTGATGATCTCCATTATGATCTTGTTAGCTTTTTGATCCTCAGTGTGCCCACCCCTTTTAAGATTTCTGCATTTAGCTTGATGCCAATTTCTTTTTAGACTCTGGGTCTGCTGGCTCCCCTAACTGGGCAATCCTATACAGAAATAATCCAGTTTAGAACGGCTGAAATCAATGGGTTTAGGCTGAATAACTCTGCATAGGGAAGGAAGGCAGTATGGTTTAACTTGATATCATCTAATCTCTGAAGCTAAACAGGGTTGGTCCTTGGAAGGAAGCACACTGAAGAAGACTCTGTAGAGGAAGGCAATGGCAATTGGCAAAGCACTGCTTCTCACTTGCTTTGAAAGCCCCTTGCGGGAGGGGTCTCCACACCCCCCCTCTGCATTGTATTGCACAGTAAGATACCCGAGCAGAATAGGTTTACCGTGTTCCCATTTATGACAGGAGATCTCCAGCCCCCCCTCCCCCCGGCCACTGCCTGCCACTCCCTAGCTGGGTGGTAGGAGGACACTGGCTGGTGAAATGGTGGAGGCGCAATTGTCCTCCCTGATGTGATGATGCAACTTCTGTCATGACCCAGAAGTGATGTTGTCATGCTGGGGCCAACACTCTAGAACTGGTCTTAAACTCTATGGTTTAAGCATAGTAAGCTGAGCAAGGATGTATAGCCATACAGCCTGCCCTCTGAAGCTGCCATTTCCTCTAGGGAAATTGATTTCTACAGTCTGAACGTCAGTTGTAAGTCTCAGAGGACTCCAAGCCCCACGTCAAGGTTGGTAAGTCTACTGACCAGTGAGCCTGGTAGGTTGACTCCTGATGTAGCTTCCTCTTGCAATCAGATCTCCCTCCTACTTCTTTGTCAGTGCTCTTGGGTGACTCAGTTAGTATGGGAATTCGTTCTGATCAGTTTGTGCTGCTCAAATATTCATTCTAATCATGCAAGAAGATTAAAGCGAGAAAAAGAGTCAACCCTTTTCTTCTCCTCCCCCACCTTTTCCACCCTGCAGTGACTCAAGGCTACGGGTAGAGCGGGGGTGATACATCACAGAGGAGAGAACCAGGCAAGAAAAGCACCTTACACAGAGCGTCTCATTAGTGCTATTAAAATGGAGGCTGCTAGCATACAGATGGGTTTTTAAGCAAGTGCCTCTGGCCTATATTTGTGGGTTTGTCCTTTTGAAATTACTTTCTTAAAGCTACTTGTGTTCTCATTAGGATTCTAGGCTTTCACTGCTGTTTTCCTTGATATTTTCCCTCCTACAGAATCCAGCACCTCCCGCCCATCATGCTGAACTTTTGATAAAAGCTCTGGCACGAGATATCACATCTGAATGGACAACTAATAAGAACAGGTGAAGTTAAAAATAGCACAATATTTGGAAGACATACAATGGACCTCTGTTGGCTGGACCTTACTGACCTCTAGATTTTCAGAACAAGCAAGGTGGTTTTTATAAAATATTGACAGTATTGTTGAACCACAAATGAACAATGCAGGTTAAATTGATATAGATCTTATTTTTGGAATTCTGCAAAAAAATGTTCAGGCTCCTTTTGTAGTACATATTTGATATTGTTACATTCTCCTGTGAATTCTGCTCCTTTCCAGTAACTTCTGTCACTGGGTATTTACTTTACAAAAGTGTTTCTAACAAAGGATGAAAAGTCAACTTCTGTATATTGGACTTCATTTTGCTCACCTGGACAGGACCCGTTCAGGTCCTCTGTCTCCCCTGCCCCCTTCTATAGTGAACATTTTAAAACCAAGAGGAGGAAAATAGGACAAAAGAAGAAGAAGAATGTTTAGGGGTGTGTATTCTGGTATCTGCAAGCTGAAATTAAACCTGACATTAGCCATTTGGGGTTGGCTTGAGAATATCCAGGAACAACAAAACATTATCTCCTTGAATTCTGGGAGTCTTTGGGGTTTGTGGTAGCATGGAGGGAAAGAGCAATCTACCACAGCAAACAGATGGTAGGTAGTATCTCATTCCTTTAAATTTTAAAGGGATGAGGTCTGATGCTGGGCAAGAAGACAAGCTCCCGTCTGTGAGGATTCCCTCCATCATGAAGCCTGGTTGAAGTGTGGGCTTGGGAATTGCTGACTGGGCTTTTATTTATTAATTAAATTACTACCCCACCCTTCCCGCCGTAGCAGGCTCAGGGTGGCTTACACAAACACTACACACAGCTAAAACACAGCTGAAACAGAACTAAATAAAAGCATGACAATATAAACATAAGACATTACAAAGTGCTAGCGCTAAACAGTTCATATACAGCGGCAGACATGAACAGCATCCAGCAAGCAGGCAGTCAGTTCCCATCGTGGTCTGGGTTATATCGGCTGTTGATGTTGATGTAGATGTTAATATCGGGGCCAGGGCCTTGGTTGTGTGATGCAGCTCCCTAGTTGAAGGCCTGGTGGAAGAGCTCCATCTTGCAGGCCCTGCAGAACTGTAGCTCTTCTGGGAGCTCATTCCATCAGTGCAGAGCTGCCACTGAAAAGGCCATGGCCCTTGTCACAGCCAGCCTGGCTTCTCTAGGGCCTGGCAGGGCCAGACAGTTTTGGGACCCTGATCGTAGAGCTCTCTGGGGAACATGTGGGGAAAGGTGGTCCCTTAGGTATGCAAGTCCCTGACCATATAGGGCTTTAAAGGTAAGAACTAGCACCTTGAACCGGATTAGGTATGCTATAGGCAGCCAGTGCAGTGCTTTTAGTGCAGGTTGGATGTGCTCCCACATAGGGAGACCCAACAACAACCTGGCCACTGTGTTCTGCACCAGCTGCAGCTTCCAGATCTGGGAAAAGGGCAGCCCCGTGTAGAGAGCGTTACAGTAATCTAGTCTCGAGGTGACCATTGCATGGATCACTGTTGCCAGGTCATTGCACTCGAGGAAGGGAACCAGCTGCCTAATCAGACAAAGCTGATAAAAGGCTGACTTGGCAGTGGCTGCTACCTGTATCTCCATCATTAAGGAGGCATCTAGGAGCACTCCCAAGCTCCTAACCTCTAGTACTGGCACCAACAGTGCCCCATCAAAGGTCGGGAGTGGGATCCCTACCCCCAGGCCACTCTGACTCAGGCGCAGAACCTCCATCTTCATTGGATTCAATTTTAGTTGACTCAGTCCAAGCCAACCAGCCACCGCTTTCAGTGCCAGGTCTAGATCTTCTGGTCTGGAGTCAGACTGGCTGCTTTGAGAGGCTATGGAAGGCACAGAGATTGTAGCTAGCAGGGCAAGTCCTTGGCTCTTTCTTCAATTTTGAAACTTTAAAAGGCCATTGGGAGACACCTGGCATCTGGAGGATGGGAGACTATCAGTTGTTAGTCAGGTATTATCCCTTTAAAATTAAAAAAAAAATCAGATGCCACCCAATAAGTGTTTGCCCTGAAAGTTGGCTCTTCCCTTCTCACTCCCACCCTGGAATGTGGAATTGCTTTTTTAATTCAAGATTTGGCTTTTTCTACAGACCAAACTTTTGTAGCTGAATAAATGGAGTTATTGGGCAGCCCTCCATGTTTGAAAAGGCCATGAAAGTTTGTGCGGAGTTTGGGAGTGCTCCTGGATGCCTTCTTAACAATGGAGGCCCAGGTAGCAGCCACTGCCAAGGCAGCCTTTTA
Source organism: Gekko japonicus (assembly GCF_001447785.1). NCBI lineage: Eukaryota > Metazoa > Chordata > Lepidosauria > Squamata > Gekkonidae > Gekko > Gekko japonicus. Next base: position 29,939 of record NW_015163610.1, read on the forward strand.
CCATCTTCGACTGATTAGACAGTTGGTTCCCTTCCTCGAGCGCAAAGATCTGGCGTCAGTGATCCATGCTATGGTCACCTCAAGGTTGGATTACTGCAATGCTCTCTACAGGGGGCTGACCTTGGGGCAACTTCGGAAGCTGCAGCTGGTGCAAACGCAGTGGCCAGGCTGCTGATAGGCCTCCCGATGCGGGAGCACATCCAGCCTGTGCTAAAGGCGTTGCACTGGCTGCCAATAGCATTCTGGATCCACTTCAAGGTGCTGGTTTTGACCTTTAAAGCCTGTCTACCTGAGGGACCGCCTTTCCCTGTATGTTCCCCAGAGAGCACTGAGATCTGGGACGCAACATCACCTGACCCTTCCTGGCCCTAAAGAGGCCAGGTTGACAACAATTAGGTCTAGAGCATTTTCACTAGCTGCACCAGCATATTGGAACAAGCTCCCTAGTGAGATCCAGGCCCTGCAAGATCTCCAGCAATTCCACGGGGCTGTGAAGATGGAGCTTTTCTGCCGGGCATACCAGTGAGAGCGACGGTATGCCAGCCAAGCCTGCCGACCTGGTAAGACATGTATTCTATATAAGTAGTTAACAATGTGGTCGATGTCTAGTTGTAATGATTTACCGAACCGCTTTTACTTATATTTATTGTATTTATGTAAAGTTGTTGAATGGACTGATGTTTTATCTGTGTTGGTTTTATTAATGCTGTGAGCCGCCCTGAGCCACTTTGGCAGAAAGGCGGGATAAAAGTTGAATAAATAAATAAAATAAATAGAAAGTGGATTTGAACATGAACATAAAGCACCCAAATCTAATGCTCTGTCCATTGCCCTGGTCAGGATTTTAACACTGATCCCAAGCTAGATTGAGTCTTTCTTGACAACTGGTAAATTGCACTGTGCACTTTTTTGGGGGGGATTTTGCTTACTGAAAATTCTCTGAGATTGTTCCCCTTCCTTACCAAAGCCACCCTGTCAGATCTCAGCTAAACAGGATAAGAATTTCAATTTTGTAGGTAGTCCAAATTCATACTTTCAAATGAACAGAAATAAATGTTTGATATACTCAGAAATGACTACTCAGATATAGGCTAAGAGATGTTGCCATTGGCCTGTATTCATCTTGATTGAAAGTAGCAAATGACAGCACAGAACTCAAAAACAGAAAATCTGACTGAATACTTGCAAGTTTGACAGAATGTACTTTACAATAGACCAGTGGGATTCCACTTGTTTGGACCATAGCAAAGAATTGTGGGGATTTCTGATTTATACCATGTTACCCTGATAAACTTAGGGTTTTGAATGAAGACAGTTACATACCCTAACATTTTCTGAAATACAAACCTATCTGTTTTGTTATTGAGTTTCAAGCAAGCATCATGGGCTGAAAATCTCTCTTCTGTTTTATCCATGAATCCTATTGATTACTTTTCCTGCTAAAGAAAACTCTGAATCTCTTCTGTGACAATACATTTTGAATGAACTGGTATTTTGATTGGTTTGTATCGAGGGTTTGTGAACATTTACTTGGCATTAATGTATGAACACACATTTGGCAAATATAGATATGGGTGGGATCTGCTTTGACTTTTCCAAGAAAGAAATCTACTATTATGCTTCTTGATGCCTTCAGGATTGGGCCCTGTGTTTGGGTGCAAGTATTCAGGAGACACATTTTTGCCCTTGAATGCAATCATCCATGTAATTATTTTATGACTGATAGGAAGGGGGCAAAATCACATTATCGTTATGATAGCAAGCGCAAGGCCATTGATCAAGGTGACAATTGGAAATTAATCACAGAATGGAAGACAGGAGCCTTCCTTTGAATGAAAGGGGGAGACTTAATTGACTCCAATGCAGCCAATCAGAGCGAGCCTTCTTGTCATGGCACAATTGCCTTAGGGGGCTATCTGAAGTAAAAGTAGAAGCAGGCAACAAGGTGATCTCTGTTTTATTTTCCCACTCTCATTGCCTCTCTGGATATGATTCTTTTAAATGTATCGTTTTTATTAAGGGTAAGTATATGATTTGAAACTGAACCCAGCTGAATAGAGCTGAATGTTTTGCTTGATGATATTTTCCTGGGGTTGGCTTCAAAAGATATATTGTGTTTTGCTGCCAGATAAGGACATTTCCAGAGAGAAAAGCATTTTTTCAATGCTTCTGCTTTTGGAAAGAAGAAGGGCTTTTAGGGTGTTGTTTTTTTTTTTTAATAAAAATCTCCACTTCAAGTGTGTTTCTGTCGAACTGTTGCTTTCCTCGTTTTGGAAACTCTGACTAGACGGAACCAACAAATTCCCCAACACCAAACGTCTCTGTCACTTTTTATTTCTAGACTTTCTGTAAAATTTAATCTTAAGATTTATTTTTTATGTGCAGGAAATGAAAGTTGAAGCCAGATTAAGGCAGAAAGCCATCTGTCTTCAGAGGAAGTAAGTTTTACATTTACATCTGCCTTTGGTAATCCTTTATCTTCAAAGAGAACAAAAGATTTTACCTTTAGTGACAGGAAAAAAGCAAAACCCTGGCAGTCAGCAGCAGTGCACTCAGCTGCAGAGTGGTATGATAACCATGTGACTGATGCATCCAATTGGAACCTTTAGTCATTATGGAAAAAATGTAACCGGTTGCTAATTATAGAGTGAAACTGCAACATATACTTTGGTTGATATAGAATGTTATCGCTGTTTTGATTCAGAAGATAAGACTGTCCTGAAGTGAATGGCCTAATGAGTAGGTATAAAGATACCCTTTATTTAGGTCTGTCCACTGATTAATATTTTTGTGAGGTAACTAACCAGTCAATGCATACATTTTTAAAAAGACCCTCTATCTGTGATATATTGTATTTACTCAAAACAAAGAATGTAAAACAATTGCCCTGTACATAACTGTAACTTGTGTGTGAATTTTAGATGACCCCCGCTTTCTCTTGATAACACATGTGTGTGTGTGTGGGGAGGGGATGATGCCAATCTTCCTTTCAGGTAAATCGGGTATTACAGGGTGTTTCTATTTGATTTTGGAGAAAAGTCTAGGAGAAAAATTCCTCATGGCCTAAGGAAATCTGTCATCACTGTATATGCAGGAGGCTGGGGAGGTGGGAAGTAGGGATGGGCATGAACTGGGAAAATGTGGTTTGATTTGTGGTGCACCCACGGATTGTCACAAACCTTTTGGTACCAAACAAACTGGTTTGATTTGTGAGGTTCTTGATGCAATAGAATGCCCCCCTCCAGTGTGCTAGAGACACCAAACTCACAGAAGATCTCCGGCTGACTCTCCTCTACCTGCCCTCCAAGTTTGGTGAGGATTAGATTTCTGGGGCCCAAGTTATGGCTCCTCAAAGAAGGTGCCCACAAGAAAATGCTTTCTGGAGAAATGACAGGCACAGGGTCAAGAGGTTCAGGGGTGTATAGAATGGATCCTGTGCAAGCTAGAGACATCAAGCTCACATGAAATCTTTGACTGACTCTCCTCTATATGCCCTCCAATTTATGTGCAGATTGGATTTAGAGGGTCCAAGTTATGCCCCCCCCCAAAGACGATGGCCCCAGGAAAAATATCAGGCACAGGCTCAAAAGTGTATAGAATGGACCCCCTGCAAGCTATACACACCAAATGCACAGGGAACCTGAAAAGTACTGAGACTTACTAGTGATTTCAGCTCTCATACTTTATTTCAGCTCAGAACAAGACGAGAGTACCCAGCTCGCAGGCTGGTTTATATGTGCACAACCCCGCACCCTAAACACACCCACACACAAGGGATTGGCTATTTATAGTGGCCGAGAGTTACATAGGCTCTCGGCCGGGAGGCTAGCCTGCTGATAGATGCCGGCTAGGATCTGCTTGTCCCATTGTTACTGAGAGCGAAGCTCAGTCACTTCGCATGACCGTGTGGTGAAATGGCCGCACACGCGGTCTGAGATTGATACATTACAGAACCTCATCCTTCTGCCTACAGTCTCTACAAGTTGGGGGCAGATTATATTTCTGGGATCCCCGTTACAGATCCCCCCAAAAGGTCTCCCCAGTGCTCTCTAGAAAGGACAGTACAGGAATCTATGGAACAGCTCAGGAACAAGCCAGTGGCACCAAACTCACAGGGAAGCTTCACCTGGGCAGACCTCCCCCAGCCAGACACTGGAAGCAAGTCAAGCAATCCCCCCTATGCTTGCAGCCCCCCCCCCCAAGTCTTCAAATGTAGGTTCTGAAGTACAGAAAGGCAGACATCCCAAGAGTTCCAATAGGGGCTCCCCAAAGTAACCCCATGGCAGCTTGGCGGGCACCCTAGCAACACCAGACTAGCAAGGGAAGCATGCCCACAACTCTCACAGCCCCCCCCTCCCAAGGGCTGAAGCACCATGGTGTATTCTTCTACTCCTCAGAAACACCTGTTGAGCTGGATGGATCACCCACAATTCCCCAAAAAACAGGTTCAGAATGACAGAAAGACAGCCATCTCCCGAATTCTGACAGGGGCATCCCAAAGTAACTCCGCAACAACTTGGTAGGCACCCCTGGCAAACACTGGAACCCAGCAAGGCATACCCACAATACTTCTAGGCCCCCTCAGTCCCAAACACATAGATCCTCTGGTCACAGTCCACCCCTAGGTGAAAAGGGATCACCTGTGAATTGTACAAGTGCAATGGAAAGGGGTAGTTAAACGGGGGCTTGCTTGTACAGGCAGATGTTTGTTGAGGTAGATGTTTGCTGAAGTAGATGTTGTTTCATGAGGTAGGTGTTGGGTGAGGGATCTCACCCTCACCCGGTAGAGGTGGCCATCCTCCCACCCAAGCTCCAAGGGTGCAACCCACATGCTGGATCACCTAGAGAAGAGAAGAGGAGGAATGGGGGGACATGGAGGGGGATAACAAGAGGTCTGAAACTTACCCTGTGAGGTTCAGAGAGGCATAGCTCAGCAGGGGGAGGTTGACCTTGAGGAAGACCAACTTGTCCTTCCTGGCTGGGTCCAGGTGGAGTGGTGGGGTATGAGATTGTCTCCCTGGTGGGAGAATACCCGCTTGCTCTTTTTTTATATATAAATTTCTTTATTTCATGCACAAAGACATATAAACATACATAAAAGCGTGGGGGGTGAATTTCATGTCTTAAACAAATGTTTTGCCTTATCAACGCCATTCGTTACATGCCAATAAAACTGTTTCAGTAAGATCTCTTTTTTACAGGTTAGTAGAATTTTTATAAATATGTTTCCTCAAGTTTCAATTATATGTAGCTTTTAACTTGTCATACTTTCCAATCCAATTATAAAATTTTGACCATGTCTTCTCAAACACCTCTTCTGTTTTTTTTTTCATAAGTAACGATAATTTATCAATTTCTGCTGTTTCCAATATTTTGTTAATGGTTTCACTTTTAGTTGGTTATTCTGTTCTCTTTCAGTACTTAGCAAATAGTATTCTGGCAGAGGTAACTGCATGTAATATAAAATATAGATTTCCCCCCCCAAAACTATCAGGCATTATATTCAGCAAAAATACTTCTGAAGCGAAGGGAATAGAAATTTTTAAGGTTTTTTGAATTATTTTGTGTATCCAAGCCCAGAACCTTTTAGCTTTTTCACATTGCCACTACATATGGAAAAAAGACCCTACTTTGCTTTGACATTTCCAACATGTGTTAGGACACTTTGGATCAATTTTTGACAAAAAGTCAGGGGTAACATACCATCTGTGGAACATCTTGTAAATGTTTTCCTTATATGTTATTGCTTTTGTAATATTTATGTTCCTTTTCCAGATTTGTGCCCACTGGTCTAGGTCTATATTGTGGCCCAAATTTTGTGCCCATTTTATCATTACTCTCTTAATCGTTTCATCGTGCATTCTGTCTTCTAGAAGCAAGTTATACATTTTTCTTATACATTTCTGATCAGTACCCATTAAGATCTTATCTATTTCCAAATAGCTTGGGTAGAAGCCTGTTGATTTATCTTTGCTATATCTAGATTCGATTTGAACCCTTTCACACCAATTACTCCTTTGTATTGTTTTTAGTTCAAGCCGTGTATCTAGCAATTCTTGATATCTTCTAACATTTTCTTCTTGGTGGACATTTGGGTTATTAAATGCTTCCAGAGGCACCACTCATCTTGGGATCTTAATGTAGAAGCAGTTCCTAATTTGTTTCCAGACTTTCAGTAGAAAGACTCTGAGCCAATGCTGCTTAAAGTATTTATTACCATCGGCTTTCCTGTACCACGCAAATCTGTGCCATCTTAAGAACAAATCATGGCCTTATAGTTTCAAGATTCTAGTATTATCTAAGACTATCCAGTCTTTGATCCAAGCCAATGCTGCTGCTCTGTAGTATAGGGACCAATTTGGAAGTGCAAAGCCACCTCTAGCTTTAACATCTTGCATCACTTTAAGTTTAGTTCTTGGCTTTTCCCCCTGCCAGATGAAACACGTCATGATTTATCTAGTTCCTTAAAATAACTTTGGTTTTGTATTACTGGGATTGTTTGGAAAAGAAATATCAGCTTTGGAAGTATATTCATTTTAATGATGGCTATTCTTCCCATTAATAATATCTGAAGGTCTTTCTATTTTTCTAGGTCTTTCTTTATCTCTTTTAGTAGCTTCCTGTAGTTATTGTCCATTAGAGAGCTGCATTTATTTGTTATGTTTATTCCTAGGTATTTTGACCTTCTTTTGTATCTCAAAACCAGTAAGTTCTTGTAAGTAGAGGGCTTGCATCTTTGTCATATTTTTGACTAGCATTTTTGTTTTTTTATAGTTTATTTTAAAGCCTGACACATCTCCATATTCTTGTGAGGTCGATGTCAATGTACCAATGGAGTTTATCAGGTTTTCGAGAATAAAGACCAGGTCATCTGCGAATGGCAATAGTTTGTATTCTTCTACTTTTAGTTTCAGGCCTCTAATTTGACTCTCTGCTCTGATTTGATTAGTTAAGGTTTCAAGGGCAAAGATAAATAGTAATGGTGACAGAGGACATCCTTGTCTGGTTCCTTTATTTATCTCTACAGTTTGGGATAGGTCTCCATTAATGCATATTTTAGCTTGCTGTTTATTATAGATTGCTCGGACCATTTTGTAAAAATTTGTACCAGGTTGCGAGTTTGACAAAAGTTCGAGCAGAAAGTTCCAGCTGATGTTATCAAAGGCTTTTTCTGCATCAAGGAAAATTAGAGCACTTTGTTTTTCTGGGTGGGCTTCATAGTATTCCAGAATGTTTAGTAATACCCTCACATTATGGTGCAGTTGTCTTTGGGGTAGGAAGCCCGCTTGATCTACGTGAATAGTCTGCGACAGAACCCTTTTCATTCTATTTGCTAAGATGGAGGCATAGATTTTATAGTCTACATTTAGCAGGGAAATTGGCCTATAATTTTTAACTTCTGTTTCGTCTATGTTTTGTTTGTGTATTAATGTTATTAAGGCTTCTTTCCATGTTTCTGGTATTTCTTCATTAGAGGCTACATTTTGGCATACCAGCTTTAAAGGCTCCACCAATTAGTCTTCAAAAGCAGAATAAAATTCTGAGGGGAGACCATCTGGCCCAGGGGTTGTCCCTTTTTTTGTTTTTTTAAAGGCTTCTGTGTCATCCACAATTGTTATTGGTTGGTTTAATATTTTCCTCTGGTCTTCCATAAAAATTTTTGGCTTGTGGGTTTCAAGGTAGTTTTTAAGTTGTTGTCGCGTTGCTTCTGTGTTTTTGTAAAGGTTCTGATAATATACTTCAACAGTTCTTTTCAAGTTGTCTAATTTGTTTTTCTCTTCACCTAACTCATTTTTAAGTGTTTTGATGTATCTTCTTTCTTTCTCCTTGTGTAGCTTGTAGGCTAGCCATCCAGTAGGTTTATTTGCGTTCTCAAAGAAGTTTTGTTTGGCATACCTTAATTTTTTCCCCATTTCTTGTTTCAATAGGCAATTCATTTGGTGCTGGAGGAATTTAAGTTTAATCTTTTTCTGTTCATTTGATGGGTCTTGTTTCATCTTTTCTTCTTGTTGCTTAATCTGCTCTTGAATTTGTAGGTATTTCCCTTGCCTTTGCTTTTTAAGAAATGCTGTTTCTTTAATCAATTTGCAGAGCTCCTGGGGAGCGTGGACAATCGTGGCCCCTCCCGCAAGCTCATGGTCCGCTTCCTCGGGAGCAACTGAGGACCACGGCCACCATCAGAAGCGCCAAAAACAGCAGTCTGGCTTGTGGGTTTCAAGGTCGTTTTTAACTTGTTGTTGCGTTGCTTCTGTGTTTTTTTAAAGGTTCTGATAATATGCTTCAACAGTTCTTTTCAAGTCATCTAATTTGTTTTTCTCTTCACCTAACGCATTTTTAAGTGTTTTTATGTATCTTCTTTCTTTCTCCTTGGGTAGCTTGTAGGCTAGCCATCTAGTAGGTTTATTTGCATTCTCAAAAAAAATTGTTTGGCATACCTTAATCCCCCCCCCCCATTTCTTGTGTCAATAGGCAATTTATTTGGTGCTGGAGGAATTTAAGTTTACTCTTTTTCTGTTCCCTTGATGGGTTTTGTTTCATCTTCTTGTTGCTTAATATGCTCTTGAATTTGTAGGCAATTCCCTTGCCTTCGCTTTTTAAGAAATGCTGTTTCTTTAATCATCAGTCCTCTTGCAAAGGCTTTGAAAGTATCCCAAACAGTTTTCATTGAAGTTTCAGTTTGAATATTGGTTTGAAAAAATAATTGGAATTCTTTCTTAGTCTGTTTTAGAAATCTTTTGTTTTTTAAAATAACAGTATTTAGTGTCCATCTGTTGTTGTTTTTTTGCATGCCTTGTAGTTCAAGGGTGATGGGATTGTGGTCGGCAAATGCTGCTGGAAGTATTTCTGCCTCTATTATGTCATTGGTCAATGTATCTGAGATCCAGCACATATCTATTCTTGACCAAGAATTGTGTCTTGTTGAGTAGAATGTATAGCCTTGTTTGTTGAGATTTCTCGCTTTCCATGCATCTATTGATTTGTTCTCTTCCATTAATTTGTAGAATGTTGAAGGTAGTTCTTGACTGTGTTTCAGTTCACTCTTGTTCGATTTCCTATCTAGGATTTTGTCGAAGACCATGTTAAAATCTCCAATTACACAAAGTTCATCATGATCAAATCTAGCGATCAGTTGTTATAATGATTTTAGAACTTCTCTTGGTGTTGATTTGGGGCATAGATGTTTATAAGGAGAGTCTTCTTCAATTGTCTTTGTATTTGGACTAAAAGGATTCTTCCATCCTCTGAGGCATATAATCTCTGGTTGGAGATGTTCTTTAACATAGGTTACTACGCCTCTTTTCTTTTTGTCTTTATCAGCAGCAATAAATGTTTTGCCAAGATTTTTCATTTGAAGTGCGCAGCCCACATCACCGAATCAGCCTTCCACCAAAGCTACCAATTGCACCCTGCTAAGATTCCACTGCAGTAAACCACACTGACACAGTTCTTGTGGTTAACTATATACAGTGATTTATTTCCATATATACAGCTCTCTCCGACAAAGTGCTTCGCCATGCAATCATACATAAGAAGAAGGATCCAGTGTACAGACTATACACACCTATATACATAGACCAGCCAATCAGCTTACTGCTGAGTCACTGTGATACAGCTCAGCTCTACACCTGCCAGAACCAGTTTGCTCTGGTTCCCTGGACTGTCAGACATCTGTCACTTAGATTGGCATGATCACACATGCTGAATACTTATGACATTCAACAGTTTTTGGTCTGCCACCTTTATATGTGTCTCTTGGAGACAAATCACATCAAAGTTAATTTTTTTGAGCTGGTGGAAGATCCTTCATCTTTTTTGAGGTGCATTTAGACCATTAACGTTTACTGAAATTATTCTTATTTTTTCATTATCGATCTTGAAGTTCATCCTGTAGTTCTTTGTTCTATTCATCTCTCTTTTGTTTCCTTGTGTATATCTTAGAAGTCAGAATCTTTGGAGTTTTTTTTGCCGCCAGTTTTTTTCTGGCTCTAGGTACTATCTCGGTATTTGTTGCTGAGGCTCCCTGGAGTTCATATTATTCTTCCTCTTCTTCTGAAAGTTCTGGGTTTCCCTTTTCCCTTCCGAGTTCTTGTCCATGTATTTGGAGGAAATTTTCTGCTTTGAAGGTCAAATTGATTTTAATTATTTTCCCTTTGTAGGCAAAGGTCAGGCCTTCTAGGAGTAACCATCTATAGGCTATTTCATTTGTCCTCAAGATTGTTGTCAGCTCCTGGAGAATACCCACTTGCTCTTGACACTGGTGGGAGGGCAGAGAAGAGACTTAGGCCATGTATGAATCAATGTATGAAAGGTAATGACACCCTCTAAGGAGAGAGAAAATAAGGAGGGAGAAAATATGCACACCAAGGATGCTTGCAAGAGGATCTGGGAGGGCTCAAATTACATTTCTAGAAAGGACTTCAAAGTGCAGGACCCACTCAGAGAAAGAGAGAAAAACCAATTGCTGTGTTGCTTTAATTTCAAGAAAAGGAGACACTTTGCAAAGGACTGCAGAGAGCCCCCAGCTAATGGTAGTTTTTCTAAAATGCACAGGAACAGCACACAAGATATCAACAAACAGAGACAGAAACAAGGTACAAATGCTAGAAGTCTCTGAGCCAAAATGGGGAAGTTTGGATTCTTGGTATTAAAGAGATTCTTGGTATTAAAAGAGAACATAGATAAAATGAGCATTTCAGAAATCTGGTACAATAGGAAAATCAGTATAATATGAGTATAACCAGAAGTATCCTCTATGGAAAGGATTGGAAAGTATGTATCGAGGCTGATATTGCTCTGTATGCTAGAGGGAAAGTAGTCAAATAAGCCAGATAACATGGATAAAATCCACCTATGAATTCTAGAGGGGGGAGATACCAGGACCCATTTTTGCCCATCTGTTCAGAACTCCATGGGTGATCCTGAGATGGAAAAAAACAAAACAAAACAACAACAGCAAACACAAGAGAAGTTAACAAAATGGGAAATTTACTATTGGGTGATTTCAACTACCATTATGTTGACTAGATAAATGCATATTCCAGTTCTGACAAAGAGACAAAATGTACATGGTAAATTATCAGACCTTGGAACTGTTTGTCATGGAATCAACTCGAGAGGACTGAATTGTGACTGGAGTTCAGGACTGAATATAAGATGACAGCATTGTTGAATCAGTTCGGAACAATGGCATGCATCCTACCACAGGATGGAGGAAGTTTCTAAGGATCCATTCTTCAACTTAAGTGGCTCTTCCATTGGAGAAAGTGCTAATTAAGGTGGCAGCAGTCTTCTTAGCCTGGAGGAAGTCTTCAGATTTTTCTCAGTGGAGTGGTGGGATAGATGCTTAGTGACCACAAGTACTGTTAAGCTCAATATTTATGCAAATAGAAAAGTTGCTCTTACAATCAACACATCCACATCCTTTTCATCCTTTTCATCCTAACTAGAGTTATGCCCCCCTAAGCCCATTAACTTCAATGGACACAAAAGAGTCTAACTGCTTAGAGTGGCACTGAATATCTACAATAATTGAAGCTTAGATAGAGGGTATACCATACATCTGATAGTCAAAATCTAACCCAGCATAGTTAACCTGTACAGTCAAAGGAAGCCATAAAAGGCAAGAAGCCCTCCTTTTAAAATCTTGTCCAAATGAGAACAAGAAGAAGCACAGTTAGGGTTGCCAACTCTGGGCTGGGAAATTCCTGGAGATTTTGGTGGTGAAGCCTAGGGAGGGGAGGGACCTCAGTGGGATATGGCGCCCTAGAATCCACCCCCCAAGGCAGCCATTTTCTCCAGGGAATGATCTCTATAGTCTGGAGATCGGTGGTAACTCTGGGAGCTCACCAGGCCCCACTTTTGTTGGGGCCAAAAAGAGCCCAGGTTCAATGCAAATAAGCTAAAAGGGTTATCAGACCTCTGCCCAAACCTACTTTTGATCCAGCAGGATTTTTCCCAGTAGGTAAAGGTGAAAGATGGAGAGAAAACCAGCAATAAATTCTTGAATTAGAAGTAATGTTTATTAAGGTCACACTAAGGAAATTCAAAAAGTACCTCATTGCAGTCCACTCAGGTACACTTGTACTCATGCTCATGCATGCCTCCATAAATATCTAGAGAGCAGAAAGGAAACAAAGCTGTGTGAGGTGCTATAATAATATTCAAAGCATTTACACAAACATATCTGTCTATACTTTAACAGCACACCAAATTTAATAAAGTTATCTAAAGGTTGAATAAAGTTCAACCTTTAAAGTACAGAATAGCAGCTTACAGAAGAAATAAAAACAACAATAAGTAATTTAAATAATTCTAAAACTATTTCGTAATTTCAACATTAAAAGGTGTTAACAGGTGGTGATCCTCATAAATTATTAGAAGATTAACAAGTTAAAAATGAATTTAAGATGGTGGTTGACCTTCATTATACCGTCCTAGTGGTCGACCCAGATCTCACATTGTGCGGCTGGCACAGGCTGTTTTGATGACTTCAGTGAACTTGGTTTTCCCTTGGGGTGGCTCCTAATTGAAAATCTGGTGGAAGAGCTCCATCTTACAGGCCCTGCGAAACTGCATAAGGTTCCTCAGGGCCCTGATCTCCTCCGGGAGCTCATTCCACCAGAAAAGAGCCGCCACCGAGAAAGCCCTAGCCCTGGTTATAGCCAGCCTGGCATCCTTTGGTCTGGGAAGGGTCAGTCGATGTTGGGACCCTGATCACAGTGCTCTCTGGGGAACATGTGGGGAAAGGTGGTCCCTCAGGTATGTAGGTCCCTGACCATAAAGGGCTTTAAAGGTAAGAACCAGCACCTTGAAGCAAATTTGGTATGCTACCGGTAGCCAGTGCAATGCCTTCAGCACAGGCTGAATGTGCTCCCGCATTGGGAGGCCCATTAAAAGCCTGGCTGCAACATTTTGCACCAGCTGTAGCTTCTGGACTGGCGACAAGGGCAGCTCCATGTAGAGAGCATTACAGTAGTCCAATCTTGATGTGACTATTGTATGGATCACTGTTGCCAAGTCAGTGCATTCAAGGAAGGGAACCAACTGTCTAATCAGCTGAAGATGGTAAAAGGCCGACTTGGCAGTGGCTGCTACCTGGGCTTCCATTGTTAAGGAGGCATCCAAGAGCACTCCCAGACTCCTAACCTCTGGTGCTGGCAGCAGCGGAGCCCCATAGAAGGTATTCTATATTTTATACATTTTATATTTATATTTTATTTATATATTATATATTATTTATATTTTAAACATTTTTATAAATTTTGTAAACAATGTTTTACCTGCACAATTGTTTTCTTTCCTAAAGTCTGTCAAGACTAGTCAAGCAAAGTTGGAAAATCTATAAGAGATAGAGGTCTAACTGTTACTTATACAAGAAATACAATAAATGAGCTGAAATATTCCAGAGAAAGCAAATTACTTAAACTTATAATGAAGTCTTTCACTCACCAATACTCCATATTCTTCACCAAACATATAGATATATAAGGCATATCTCAGAGTGAATGTCAGGTAAGTGTTCGTAACTTCAACGTTTCATTGTAGCTTCCATGAAGCCACATATCTAGGTCCGCTTTAAATGCGGGTGAATCAATTTGAATCGGAGAATCCCAACAGATGGTGAAGGAGATTCTGTTCCTCTCTTGCTCTTTGCTGGTTTTATACTACTTGTTGTTTCAGTCTCCCCCATGTGGTTTACACCCTTCTCCTTCCTAGGAACATCATGGGAATCAGCTAGATCCGGGGGTTCCGCAGCTTTCTGGAGGAAATGACCTTCTGTTTGAGATAGCGTGATAAAAACTCCTCCTTTCCCTCTTATCAGAAGGTTGTGTTGGGCTGATTCTGGAGACTTGGTGGGGCTTGATCAGTATCTTGGCCAGAGGTATCCAAGATACCACTATAGAAAGGCTCAGGTGGGAGAAGAAGTCATGCACACAGTATCCCTTTGAGCTAGACATGCAAACTGGAAAAAGTACTTTCTGCTTTTGGAGCGTGGTATTCGCTGTAAACAATGGAATAGAGTGTTCTGCTTGTTGTAGCTTGTTTTTGCACCATCTTCAAGTGGACACAATCACTCTCAGTCACCCTCACCCACACATTTAGGGCCTCAGCCTAGCATTTCATAAAGCAAGATTGGCCAAATAACACTAACAGTTGTAGGTATTTTAACTCAGTTTTAACCTCTTAAAAGTTGTTTTAATGATGTGTTTTTATATTTTTCATTATCATGATTTTGTATTGTATGTTTTTATCATAATGGTTTTATAATGTAATTTTATGATTTTTTTTTAAATTGTTAGTCACCTTGTCAGCCCTTGTAAGGCAGAAAGTAGAGATATAAGTTTTATACAGAAATAAATAAGTGCAGCTAAACTG
>NW_015163610.1:44335-86803 GCF_001447785.1 Gekko japonicus
TGCTGAACTCGCTCCAAAGTCCTGCCTGTCCACTAAGAGCTTAAAACTGTCTCATTTATCCATGTTACGTGCATGTTGCTCTTCCTTCCTTCCTGCTATCCAAAACAAGGTTGTTTTCTGGAGAATTACACAGTACAATAAATGAATTTTGCTATGTTGATTTGGGAGTAAAAAAAATTGAGGCCTCTCAGGACTACCATACAGTTGTACCTTAAGGTGATGACCATTTCTTTATTACTACTACTACTTCTTCTTCTTCTTCGTATTCTGTGCGTGTGTGTACGTTTCAGAGAGGTGGCTTACTGTTGCCTGCCTCTGCCTCCCAGCCCTGGTATTCCTTGAAGGTCTTCCTTCCAAGTACTTTCCAACGGTTGGCCCTGCTTAGCGTCTAAGATCTGACGAGATCAGGCTTGCCTGGGCTATCCAGGTCAGGGCACCATTTTAACTTCTGATTGTTAGATCTCTCTCTCTCTCTCTCTGACAATGTATATCTTTTCTTCCTCTCTATATGTGACTCTACCACATAGAACACTGAATATTTTTAATTTCAGTTCATCCCCATACAAAAGGCATTGCTGGTCCTTATGCCCCTTGCTATGGCCTGTCTGTTCTTTTCAGCAACAGAATCTCTAAGTGATTCCCTGTCATCACAGATCATTGAGCAGTGGCCCCAAAACCTTGTCATAAGCAACATTTCCAAAGCATGAACATGACAGCCAGGGTACCTGGCAGTGCCTTCTTAAAAATAATCAGGCAGACAAGGAGACAGTGGAGTGAGTCAGGCTGCATGAAACCACTGCACATTTCTGAATCCATAGAATTCCTCCTTCAGATAGCTTAGAGGAGATTAATGACTGCCTCACAGATAGCCCAGCAGTAAATATCAACCAAATGAATGGGGGACACCATCAATCAGAATGCACTGATGCATTGATAGGGTTAGTGTTCGCAACAGGGCCAGGGCCCATCTCAGCAACTCTTTTTCCCTCCTTAGAGATGGAAGCTTCTTAGTTTGAGATCATTGTCCAAAATGTTCACCACAGTAGATTTTTTTTTTTGGTCTTTGACCCACCATCTGTAAGAACAAATAGGAAAGATGTCCATCTACAGGGTGATTCTGCACTGGCTTTTCCCTCCATTGTTTTACCAAACCCATGTTGGAACAGAAATTCCCCTCTGCATCGCATGCCACCTTCACTTCCTTTGATCACTGGATTTTCTGGTACCCTCTACACTGCATGCTGCTTTCACTTTCTTTGATCATTGGGTTTTATGGTACCTTCTGCATAGATTTATGGCCATTCAGGGGTGACTTTGCAGACTGTACAGCATTGCCCCAGGGTATTTGAATGTGGTTTTGAGCAGCACCTTTGGTAAAACAATGGAGGGAAAAGCTAATGCAGAATCGTCCTACATTGCAGGCTGGGTGCCTCGTGCCTGGTGTATGACAGTACTTGGTTAATCACACAAATCAATCAACCATGCTTTCAGTCTTAATGTTAGTGAGCCACTATCTGGTGGCCACGTTGTTCATGCTTTCAGGCTTTGCAGATCAGCAGGCACCGGCTGTGATGGATCTGAGGTTGCTTTTCTTTACTTCCTGTCTATCTGGACCTGCTCTTTGCCCAGAAAGGATTCTCCACCTGCACTTTTCAGGGTTACATCACAGAACTGGATCTGAGAATAAATAGGCCGAGATATGAAATGTGAAACTTTTAAGTTACTTATATAAAAGGATGGTTTTGGCTCAGCTGCAGTACTTTGTAGAGATATTCTTATCAATCAAAAGAGTGATTAATTTGTGCTGAAGCACTGAAAGGACATTAAAGTTCTTATCTGCAGATCTCCTCTGCATCTGTACTCAGTCTCTCAAGCACATTGTTCAAAAGAGATGGACTCATAATTTATCTCTATTTTTTACTGAGAAATGAGCAAAGCCTCACAGTTATTGTTTCAATTTCGTCTTAGCCAAAGGAAATATTAGATTCTTCTCCATCCTAGACTCTTTCTTACTCCCAGGTTAGCTGCCAAATTAACCATCATCTCACCTAGTTTTCTTTTGTGCTGCATTTCAATTTTGTTGTTCAGTTGTTCAGGCACATAGGCAGTTGTGCATCTCGTACCTGGACCTTTTGCCAAGAAAGGATGTGATCTTCTTCAGCAGTAGTTAGTAAGACAAGTTCTGTTCTTCCCATATATCACCCCGAGGCTGTTTCTGTCTGGAGTCGCTTCAGCAATTAATAGACCAGCCTGCGAAACTACAAAGCCATCTTGGAAACACATTAAATTACTAGCACTAATTAGGATTAAAATAATAATTTATCACTTGATCTTTCAAATTTTGGCTTGTGCAAAATGACAGTCTAAAATAATAAAAAGCCACCTGTGTTGAGAAAGTGTGTTGATTCAGGATACTTGCTACTCCCTGCCTTGTTTTCTTCAAGTCTTAATGCAGTATTGTGAGATGACCCCCTGTATTGCACTCTGTAGATCTGGACTCTGCTCCTGGTACTGTGTGCATGTCTGGTGAATTGTGCAAGATGCTTTTGTATGCTAACAATAAATGCTTACTAGTAATCATTTGAATGCCAAGGACTCTGTTTTACTAAACCTTCGAGCTTGTCCACTTCTAGTTCATCCACTTAGCTTGGCCACACCTCATAATTTCTATCCATTTATCCTTTCCAGCCTATTGCTTAAAAGAATCTTATCTGAAAAGGAACCTTATCTGCAACCCCTTGGTTGCCTAGATCCTTATATTATCTTCAATTCATTTAGAGGCAACAGGTTATGGAAGAAAGCTTAAAATATCCTGGGTGAAAATGTTCAAGGTGCTGAAAAATAGTACCCAGTGAATAACAGATTTCACTGATAATGGCATCTGGCAAGATTTCTTCCATATGTGATGGGAAGTGAAAGTATGCTTGCCGACCCCTTCCATCCAACAGACTCCCTTCATCTCCAGACATCCACACTGGGCTTAATAACTGGATTGGGTATATGTGCATATAGTTTGTATGGTTAACTCCCCAGTTTTATAAGGAAATTGTGCCTGTGTGTGCATGCACACCCACTTCAGACATTAAGTCCCTTTGGAGGAAGGACAGCCATGCAAGATAGGAGAGTCAGGCACTGAGAGGAATGATCAGTGAAAATATCGTGAGATCTGGTACACTGATGAAGGCCACGTACATTTATTTCATTTAGCACAACGGTGTTCATATATAGGACCCATGGAGTATGGAACCCAGTGAGCCATAAGGATGAGGCAAAAAAATCATGAGTCAGAATTATGCAACAGGAAAAGGGAGAGCTGGAGTTATGATTTCACTGGTGTCAAGAGCAGAACTGTGGGCAACAGACCAAGAGAGCTGTGGACAAGAAACACAAATTGAGTACCAAGAGATGAATGATAGTGAGGAGCAAGCCAAGGGTCTTCTCTCCCCTGCTGAGTGATCTTGCCCTCATCTTCCTGCTGCTCCTCTCAGCATGCACACAAAGGCAGGCAGACAGCATGGTGCCCTTGTGCTCTCTACATGCACACTAGCAGCAGGTCCTTTCAAAAGACAACAGACATGGCAGCTCTGGACAGTGTCACGACCTTGTATTTGGGGCTCTGAGGCCCACCCAGTGGTTGAAGAAGTCTATTGACTTAGCATATATAGGGTTGACTACAGCTTTTAAAATTCAGTCCTACCTAAGCTCCTGTCCCACATGGCTTTTGTCTATTTAGGTCCCATCATCTTCAACATAGCCTTTTTGAATGAGACCTCTCTCTTTTTTTAACCAGATATTTGGATCCAACCCATGTTACAAACAGCAGAACAAACAATTAATTTTGCTTGAACTTTATGCTCAATAGGGATATCTTTTCATTGTCTGAGAGACTGCCTCTCTGTAAAAATAGTTACAGTATATCAAGCCAACATGATGCCTAAAGGTGTGTGTCTTCATTTGTTCATAATCATCCCTTTTAAAACATATATTTGATTCTTCCCCTCTGCTGTTACCCCCTCCTTTCAGCACACTTTCTAAAATTATATAAGATCCTTGAGGCAAAGGCTTGGTTTGTGCCCTTTCTAAAGCACTATGTATTTATGGTTAGGGATGGGTATGAACTGAACCATGTTTGTTGTTTGTGATCTGAAGTTTGTAACAGGTCTGCTGCCACAAACCTCCATGAACTTTTAAAACAGTTTGTGGTGGCTTGTGGCAGTTTGTGGACAGAGCAGAAAGCAAACTCCTGCTTTAAACTCCTGCTTTCTGTTCCCTACAAAAGCCACAAAAACAGCTGAGCAGCGTGGTTTAAAGGGGCTTGGGCTTTCTTGTGTAGTCCCTTTAAGCTGTTTTTCAGGCTTTCTGCAAACCTCATTTAAAGGGACTGCAATCCCTTTCAATGAGGTTCACTGGGCCATGAACCAGTTCAGTTTGCAAATGAACCTCCCTGTTTGACTTGTTTTGTGGTTCAGTTTGTGTTTCGGCCATGAACCAACAGAAACCACATTTTTCCAGTTTGTGCCCATCCCTATTTATGATGCCACACTATATAATAACAATAACCATAATAAAAAATAGGAAGTTGCACAATGCAGCAAATCTAACATTTGTTCTAAAAGAATTGCATATTTGTGAATTATTTGGGGGATGGGAAGGAGGAAGGCATGATGGTTACAGCTCTCTTATTTATGCAGTTCTGGGTCAGATATATAGTGGTGGACTCAGGGTGAATTTATCATAAGTGGAACAGAAATTTCCTGTCCTCCACTCCCACTGCAGCCAACTGATCTTTAGAAAATGATGCTCTTGTGGGTAAGGGACTCTGAGAAATGACACAAGAAGAGCTTGCAGCAGGAAAGGGGAATCAATAGAAATTTCCAGTTTAGTCTGGATTCAACCCAATAGTTCTACTACTGCCAAAAAGTATCCATAATATTTGAGAGTAATAGAATAAGTAGCCAGTGAGTATCCACTGCAAACGAAATGGTTGAAAGAAGTGTTCCTATGGGTGCAGGACTATTTTTCGTGCATTCTTAATTCAGTTTGGTATTCCGTCTTTGAACAGAGAGAGTTGGGTTTACTGGGTAAAATCTCATATGCAGATGTCTTGCAATGCTGAGGGCAGGCAAAGAGGCTGAGGAGCTCACACCAATGTCACGAACCATATCATCATTGCCTGCAGGTAATTAAAATGGATTTTCAGGAGGACATGCTCCTTGCAGTGTGTGTTAACACTCCACATTTCCTTTCATTAGGACTCCATAGTTTAATCCTTCAGAAATGGCTTGGCATCACTTAAAACACCACCACACAGCAAGAGTAAATCTATTAAGATAGAGCAGGTTTCAGCATTAAACCACTGCTGCCTTAATTTGCTGACCTTTGTTTAGATTCACAAACATACAGTCATAGGTACAATTTTACCAGAAATACTGTGAATGGACAGTATTGTGGAGCCATTTTGGGAGAAAATTGGTTACATTCATACTTGCAGTGCACGACCAAAAGACCTCAGGACACTAGATTATAGTGACATCCTTCTGTTGCCAAAGGACACTAGCCTTCAATTGCATTTTTATTACCAGATAGGAAGGAATCACTTGGAGCAGTTATCAAATGCTTTTCAATTAGGCTTCCCCACAATGTTTCCAAGAGACTGACAAAACCATACAACACAACGCACACAGGCTTGAATCTTAACCTCTCTTTCTGTTTCTTTAGAGAATTCTGCTTGTACAGGAAGGGGAGGATGATATATGTGCAGGGCCGGCTTGCCTGCTAGGCAAACTAAGCACTCGCGTAGGGCGCACCGGCCCTCAGGGGCGCCAAACTGCGTCCTGGCCCCCCCGCCAAAAGCCCCCCCTTGCCGCCGCCCTAACCGGGCGATCGCCGCCGCCATGGTGCCTGGCAAGCGAGCGGAGGTGGGAAGCACTGGGGGGTTGCACCTTCCGGCCCGCAGCAGCTGAGCCCCCCTCCTGGCGAGAGAGAAAAGAAAGCCAGCGGGGATCGGGTCTCTGCCCGCCCGCCCCTCGCACGCACGCTCTCTCTCTCTCTGTCTCTATGGCGAGGGAGGGAAGTAGGGGAGGGAGGAAGGAAAGAAGGTGGCGAGGAGGCAGAGGGCACCACGGGGGGGGGCTCCTCTTCCTCCTTCTCCAGCGCAGCCCCAGCAGCGGCGCCAGGTGTGGGAGCTGCTGCGGCAGCTGCCTGGAATGGGCTGGCAATCCGGGGCCCGCCATGCCCGGCCGGCACTCCAGCGAGCCAGCTGTCCTGGCGCGGCGAGGCTGCTGCTACTGCTGCCTCCTCCTCCTCCTCCACTGCCACGGCCCACCTGCAGCTCCATGGGCCCAGCAGCCAGCCGGCCAGGCACTTCTCCGCCTCTTCAGGCTGCCGCAGGGGGGGGGTAGTAGGGAGCGTGCGCGGAGGTGACCGGCCGGGCTGGGGGGCGGTGGCGCACTCCTGCCTGCCTGCCTGCCTGCCGGTCCCTTCTTCCTTCTCCTCCTGCGGGCTCTCTCCGGAGAGCTCTCTGAGCCCCACCTACCTCACAGGCGCTCTCTCACGTGGTGTCACTCTGTCTTCCCCCCCAGGCGGCCAGCTGGGAGGTTTCCAGGCCCCACCGGGAGGTTGGCATCCAAGGGGGGCGCCACGAGGCAGCCTCACCTAGGGCGCACAAACCTCTCGGGCCGGCCCTGTATCTGTGACCCTCTCACTGCAGCCCCACCCCAGTTCAATCCCCTGTGGTGGTCCAGTAACCTGCAGGGGCACAGCTTTGAAGGTCAAAGAAGAAGACTGGGACTTTTTCTGTACACTGGAGATACTCCTAATTTTCTTGGGAGTTGATCCACAAGCACTGGAATCAGTTTGGCCAGGGTTCTTCTACACATCTGTCCTCCCTGTGCATTCGTACAGTTGTAGAGTCTGTTTATTTTCTTCCACATGTGGCTTAAATGATGAGGATTTTCAAGGGAGGGTGCTGTCATCACCAGTGTCATTATTAATGCCCCACATTTTAAAAGGGGTTCTAAAATATAGATATATTGTTGTAGTGTTGTGATGATAATTTAAGCAGGTTGTTTGAATTTCTTCTTTTTTTGTTGTTGTTGTTCAGTCACACAGTCGAGTCCGACTCTTCGCAACCCCATGAGCCACATCACGCCAAGCCCTCTTGTCTTCCGTCGTGCTCTGGAGTTTGCTTAATATCATGTTCATTGCATCAATAACATTGTCTAACCATCTCATCCTTTGCCGTCTCCGCCTTCTTTGACCTTCAATCTTTCCCTGCATCAGGGTCTTCTCCAGTGAGTGCTCCCTTCTCATTTGGTGGCCAAAGTATTTGAGCTTCAGCTTTATTATCTGGTCTTCCAGGGAACAGTCAGGGTTGATTTCTTTTAGGATTGAATTTCTTTTAGGATTGAATTTCTTTTAGGATTGAATTTCTTTTAGGATTGAATTTCTACCTTTCATTTAAAAAATAAGTCTCCGGTTTTTCCCATTGTGCAGATATGTGTTTTCCCTTATATCTCCATGAGGGAAGGAGATAGAGACTTACTTTTAAAAAATGAAAGCTGTGAATTCAGAGAACCTGCTTAAACTATCATCACCACAACACTATAGCAATATATCCAAGCTAAGTTAGCGGTTAGGCAGAGGAGTGAGGACATCGAACGCCAACTGGACTTACAGGCGACCCCTGCCTTTATAGCGCCTTATAGTAGTAAATATATTGTTGCTCAAGCCTCATATTTATCTGTTCTGGAGTCAAATAAACTTAGGAGGGTGTATACTTTGGCTAGATGCTCTGCCTTACCTTCTGCAGTTCTTGAGGGCAAATTTAAGAAAATCCCCCGAAATGAGAGGCTATGTATGTGTGCGTCTGGGGAATGTTTTTTGTGCTCCTTTATGCCCCCCCCCCCCCGGAATTAAACACAAACAAATGGTAACCATCTAAACTAAGCTGGTTATTCCTGTTTGGTCCTTGCATCTGTTAAACATCTTCGTTATGCTGTATGCGGATTTGCTGCTCACCTTCTACCTATTGGTTGTAAAAGTTCATCAGCGTCCAGGTAGCCAGTCGGGTTAGGACTGTCTGATTTTAATCTTATTGATTTTTTACTATTGCTATTTTACTCTTTGTAAGACTAAATTTTGTCCAACATTACATCGTATTTTTGGTTTTAGTGATTAAAATGTTTGTATAATTTTATCTTTTATTAATCTTGACTTATCATAATAGATTTACCATCTGGATACTTTTTGACATTGTAATCTATTTAAATGGTAATA
This sequence comes from Gekko japonicus, assembly GCF_001447785.1. NCBI lineage: Eukaryota > Metazoa > Chordata > Lepidosauria > Squamata > Gekkonidae > Gekko > Gekko japonicus. The sequence continues at coordinate 52,613 of NW_015163610.1, forward strand.
TACTTGCAGGTATGGTTTTATATTGCTGGCTATGTGCTGTAATAAATTCATTCATTCACTATAGCAATATATCAATATTTAAGTCCATTTAACAACCCCCCTGAAATCACTTTTCTTTTTTTTGGGTGTGTGGTTTAATGATGACAAAACAAACAAACAATAGAAACTTTATGCACTAGGAAAAAGCTGACTCAAAATTAGCTTCCAGGAAAACCTTGGGGTAAAAGTGGTCTCAAAAGAGCCAGCAAAAAAATCCAGGGGGAAGAGAAAAAAACCCAAACGAAGTGAAAACTAAAGGCACAAAACTGCATTCAGAAACCAGGGAACAAACCAGAGCAGTATGGGGCCTGAAACAATGAGAAAAACCCAGGCAGAAAAACCCTGGAATGGGGGCAGGGGGTGGGAAAGGTACCATTTATGCTTATTATGCAGAACCAGTTTGTTGACGAGGATCCAAGCCACAGTTTATACGGTGCTTATAAAATACCTTTATTTATTTGCAGGGGTCATTTCGTAGAAGAAGAGGTGCAGGAGCTCATTAGCATAACTCATTAGCATAACCTGTTTGCATATGCCACACCCCCTGACATCACCGGAAGTGTGTCAGAAGGCAACACCCACCGCTCAGGCTCCACTGGACTGTTTTGGCTTGCTCGCTATTGGGGGGGGGGGGGCGGACGCTGGCGATCTGCTAGAGGAGGGAGAGCTTGTACCTGAATAAAACTTGGTTTTAAAGGTTCCACTGGACTGTTTTGGACTGGGGGGCCAGGGGGGGTGCTCTGCAACTTACCTGGCTGCTTCTTGCTCTGACTGAGGGCTGCTGGGAGCGGGGGGGGGGGCTTGTTGCATGTGCCTGCCCCCTGTGCTCTTTACTGCCAGAGCTCCGCTCCTGTGCACTCCCGCAGGAAATGACCCGTTTATTTGATTTATTAATTTAAATATTTTACCTTTTTATCTCTCACATTGCAGGACTCAAAGCAGCTTACATGGTAAAATCCACAGAATACAATTTGAAACAGAGATACCCAGAAAACAGCATCTCTGTTATTCTATAACTTAACAGGCTAACAACAACAACAATGTCACAGGCAGCAGGACAGGTCTAGTCCTTTCCCCAGAGAGAAGTTCTTACTGTGCCTCAGGCAAAAGGGAGGATTGGGCCAAGTCTTATGGAGCCCTGGCTTCCCTGGAAGAGGCTACCCATAGGATGGAGAGAAATACCTCGACCTTTAGACATTTAACCAGGTCTTTGTAGAGTGTTTTATGGGCACTCCAAACATTAGAAATCCAGAGCCAGGAATCTTAGAAGGCTGCTGTCACTTAGAAGTGTGATCTTTTAATTTCCTGCTGGTTGCACTCCCCGTTTGAGAAATCATACTTGTCTGTTTCTCAAGCTTTGTTATGGTTTGCCAGCCTAGCTGGTAACATTTCGGAATACATTACTGTCAAGTTGTGACCATCTCTTGTCTCATTCGTGCATTTCATCTCAGGTGTGACACATGCTCATTCATTATGCTTCAGAAGCATCAACCAAGCTGATAAGTCTGCCTGGTATTGGTTGAGTTACCCAGGGACATCTTTCAAGGCATCAGTGAATCTGCAGGTGAGGGAAGCGCTTAAGGAATGACCACCCTACCTTTTTTCTGCAGTAAAAGGCAGGTTTCTGCCAACATTTGCTGTGTGATTATTGACTGTATGGCCAGGTCTCATTTGACAGGCAAAGCACCTTTTGTCTAGGGAAATCCACCTACTGAAGCTATTGTAAGCCTCCTTTGCATGTAGATTTCTATCACTTTAACCCTAACAAGTGTAATGTAGCACATACTGTCACTGAAACCTCATCACTTCGTAAAAAGAGATTAACCAAGGCATTTTCAGAGGTTGGGAAAAAGGTGGTGGGGCTTCAGTTTATATATCTGGAGAGTAGGGATGGGCACATACCGTGTGATGAGACAAAATTCGTGCCGAATTCTGGCCAGATCAGGGCTTGGGAGGTGACATTTGGCACACATGTGGTCTCCAAAGGAATCTCCAAGCTTTGGGATGTGGCTTGGGGTGGCTCGGAAAACTAAACACACCCAGAAACTCTGGCGCTAAAATACTAGACAATGGTGAGGGTGGTGTTTTCCAGCCTTGGAAACATAAATAGGCACCTTCCAAAGCTTGACAGGCAGTGCTGCCTGCCAATAACAGAGTTCCCATTCGTTGCAATGGGACTCAGATCTATGTTAGTGTAGGACAAGCACACATTCCCTTTGTTGGTGTTGAGGTTTTGGACGAAGAGGGTGTACTTGTGATGGAATAAGGAGCTTTGCTGCTGGGTGTGGTGGGGGCAGGGGTCATTTCCAGCAGGAGCGCACAGGAGCGGAGCTCCGGCAGTAAAGAGCCCAGGGGGCGGGCACATGCAACAAGCCCCGCCCACTGCTCCCAGCAGCCCTGGGCCACGAGCACAAGGATCTGCGCATTCCCTCCCCATAGCTAGCAATCCAAAACAGTCCAGTGGAGTATGAGCAGTGGGTGTTGCCTTCTGACACACTTCCGGTGATATCAGTGGGTGTGGCATATGCAAATAAGTTATGCTAATGAGCTCCTGCACCTCTTTTTCTACGAAATGACCCCTGGGTGGGGGCATTGCTTAGCTAGCTTACTCAGTCAGGGGCCAGGGGGCGTTGCTTTGCCCTGGGTTTTTCCTTGCTGCCATTCAGTTTTGTTTGTTTGCTGCAAAGGGTGGAAAAATTGGGATTGAATTCCTCTTTCACATTGCATATTTGTTTAGTGGGATTTTCCTGCTGTCTGCTTCCTTGGTGGATTCCCTTCCTTTTTCTTTTTCTTTTATTTCACACACCCCTTTGGGTTACAGTAAAATGAAGAATTGCCCTTTCGGGATTTTTTTTGGGGGGGGGCTGCTTTGGGAAGGGGCTTCAACTTAATTCTGTGCCATTTTATCCCCCCCACACACACTCACACTATGGGCTGCTTTTCATTTTGGGGTGATCTGCATTTGTCAGCCTGCCTCCCTGCACCCACCCTGCCTTGGGGGACCTGTTCCAGAGTTTCTGGGGTGACTTCCCTTTACTCCTCCATTTGAAACCCCTCTACTGACCTGCTTCTTCTTAGGGGGTGATCTGTGTTTGTCAGCCTGCCTCCCTGTACCCACCCTGCCTTGGGGGACTTGTCCCAGAATAACTTGGGTGACTACTGTAGTGCTCAGCACTCCACTAGAACCCCCCCCACACACACATACACTGACCCACTTCTTTTTAGGATGATCTGTCAGCCTAAAGAGAGCCAGTTTGGTAAAGTGGTTAAGTGTGTGGACTCTAATCTGGGAGAACCGGGTTTGATTCCCCACTCCTCCACTTGCACCTGCTGATGTGACCTTGGGTCAGTCACAAGCTCTGGCACAGCTGTCCTTGAAAAAGAGCAGTTTCTGTCAGAGTTCTCTCAGCCCCACCCACCTCACAGGGTGTCTGTTGTGGGGAGGGGAAGGGAAAGGAGTTTGTAAGCCGCTCTGAGACTCCAAGTGAAGGGCGGGGTATAAATCCAATCTCCTCCTCCTCCTCTTCTTCTGCCTGCCTCCTTTCCTCCTGCACCCACCCGAACTGTCCAGCTCTCCACTAGAACACCCCCCACCCACCCACTTCTCTCTGGAGGTGATCTGCTTTGTCAGCCTGTCTAGTTTTCTCTTCCTCCCACCCTGCCTTGGGGGAATTGTTCCAGACCTGTGAGGTTGTTGAGGTTCCGGTGTTGGGGGGCCCCATCCCTTCTCCCAGACCACTGGCAGGGTAATTCTGGGGGCAGGGAAGCTGAGTCCTAGTTCCTTTTATTGCATGTGGGTTTCTCTTTCTATCCTTCTATGTTGATATACTTCCAAGATGGTGCAGCTTAACCAGTTGTTATGGAAACCACTTGACCACAAAGGCTCATGAAGAGACTTGAACTCTGAACCGTAGTCACAGTGTTCTCTTTACTAGAGGAGTGCATAAAGCCCTTCTATAGCAGCAGAATTTAAAATAATCAGTAATTATTTATATAGTTCAAGGGCTGGAATTTTGAAGGGAACCTTTAAAGTCTGATTTACATGTAGGGATGTTATCATGCCTGTGTGGCAAGTCTTTTTTTGCTTTAAAAACCAGTTAGCTGTACATCCAGGCTGAATATATACCTCCCAAATACTTTATTGGTATTTTCCGGATATATTTGCATATGAGGAAGCAGTATTTGGGATTCTCACTGATACCTGAATCTGGGTCTTATATATTTCTGGAAATATTAGGGATTATCTGGAACCAGCATTTTCAAAAAACCAGGTCTGTTTCCCCACTCCCCTTTAATGGGTTTCCCCAGCTATGTGGGGGCATGGGGAGGGAAAATGGTTTCTTGCTGCCTCAATTCTTGGCCTGCCCAAGGAAGGTGTCTCCTGACGGGCACAAGCCAGGTGCAGGGCCCAGCAGAGCTGTGCTCCTTCTCTCTCCCTCCTTTCCTCCCTCTTTTGTGGGGTGTGTGGCCCTTTTCTAGGGTTATCTTTTCCTCCCGGCCCACCCCTTGCAAATAGAATGGGGGGCACTTTTTCAGGGGCCCATAGCACTAGAGACTTCAGGCCAATTTCATAGAGACTTGGGATGTCTTTAGTGGATGTGCATCAAAATTGCCCTGCAATTTGGGTGTCATTTGCTTGAAAAACAGCATCTCCAGCCACTCTCCCAAGTCCCCCAAATAATTAGCGTATCCTGGAAAACCCTGAACCTGAATCCAGAAAAAGTGATGGTGGATCCAGGTACCATCAAATACTGATATTTATGCCCTTCCCAAAATTCAAATCTCTGGGTGCGCATCCCTAGCTATATTAATTTCTTCATTTACTATTTGTGCCCGTGGGATTGAAGTACATCTGTAGCCAGAATACTAGAATTTCCATAATATACTTGATCTCTGCTGTGTTTCTGCTAACTGTATACAGGTCAGCTGGTGAGACCACTTCTATAAAGAGCACAAGCACAATACTAAGATGATACATGTCACATTCACTATAGTACATCAAGATGATGGGTAATTTAAATCCATATTTGCTATTATTCATGAAATAAACATGACAGAATTTTGTAGGGTAGAAAAATAGGCTTGTATATACACAGGGGGTTCAACATTTGCTGTTGACCTGTAGGAAAAATAAAGCTTCTCATAATCAGTTTGCTGTATCAGAAAGAAGATGTTGTATCTTGACAGTACATAGAAAATGCCTGAAGTCTCTATGGATGCAATCCCATGCATATTTACGTGGATGAATACTTGGGACCGACTGCCAAATACGAAGGTACAGGAGTAGGTTGTTAATCTAGCCTATAACCCAGGGAAGCAATATGGGGACAATATTTATCCTATGGGGCTATAACAAGGACTATTGAGATAGTACATATAAAACTTTGAATGCTGAAAAGCTATTATAGAAGCACTGAGAAGTGTCGTTGTTTTGAGTGGTAGTAGTAGGATGGTGATGATAATGAAGGCTCACAGGAGCATGCACTCCTTGCAGGGGGCATACACAATTGGGGAATCCACCCCTTTCCCTTCCTAGGAAGTAGGGGGTTGGTTTCTCCCTCCCTGCCTTTGATTGATTCCCCAACTGCCCTCAACATTCTGGGCCTCCAAGAGGGCAAGAAGCACTCTCAGACTGATTCTGCAAAAGGAGTTGTTCTGCCCTCAGTCTCCCGTTTCCCCCAGTTGTACTGCTCAAACTATATACTAATACCCAAGGGTCCCCTGTGCGTGCGGATACTTATTTCCCATGATCTGGGGCACATGGAGGGAAAACAGATCTTTCAGCAAACAAAAATCTAAAATGTTTAAAAAAGTATACTGGGGATACCTAAATGCCCCCAAAAGTAAAACTACTTGCTCTGCACATGCACAGAGAATGGACTTACGGGAGGCATGGGGAGAGCCGCTGGAGTTCTGAGGGAAGTCACCATGGCAATAACCCTCCCACCTCTGCTAGGACTGCAGCAACAAGAACCGTCCACGCTGCCGCTGGGACCATCGGGGAAAGACACTGGAGAGCCACTGTGCCAATAACCATGCACCCCACTGCCAGACCCATCCCAGCTGTTGCCAGGACTCCCAGCAACGAAGACTATGGTAGGGCCACAACACATTATGCAACATTTTGTTGCGGGTCCCCTCTTGTTTCCCACTATTTGCTGTGCGGCCGCATTTTGACCTGCATCCCCCCCCCCCGATTTTCCCCCTGTCTTGTTAGACCTAAAAAGAAAGACCAAAGGACACAGGGGAAATCAGCGGGAGATGAACGTCAAAATGCGGCCACACAGCAAATAGTGGGAAATTGAGCAGTACAACCAAGGGGGAACGGGAGACCGAGGGTGGAACAACTGCTTTTACAGGATCGGTCTCAGACTTCAGATTCCTAAGCTGCCTAGAGGGCAATAAGTATGTTCAGTCTTCAGCAAGTCATTTTAGAAGGTCTTTTAAAATTTACAATATTTTTGTGCAAACCTGAAAAGAATGTCCGGTTTATCTGAAGCTAGCCTTCTTTTACCTGTTTACTGACAAGCACTTGGCCATCATCTTTGCCATTGGAGGGAATGATTGCTTGGATTCAAACTGATCAAATGGTTTCGGCTTCCCCACACTGCAGATCTGATTTGTATGTGAGGAGAAGAACCCAGCATCCTAACATAATAGTTCTGAATTTTATTACCAAACTACTCAGCTAATTCGGCTATAGAGTCTTAACAGCTGTTTAATTTCCTAGGGAAAGTGTGAAATCCTTCTCTAGTGACAGATTTAATGTTTCTCCCATGTCATAGATGTTTGAAAAGGAGATTTGATTGCTTATTTAATTGTAAACATTGGCATATTTCAAAGGTTTATTTACAGTAAAAACGGAATCATTTTTGGGATGCAATCCAGTACAGAGTTGAGCATTATGAACTCCCAGTGATTTTGCTGTGTTTAGAACACTCCCAACTGTGTACTGATTGCAACCATGGATGTCCATGCCCTCCCCCCCTGGAAAGGAACATTTAAAATAAAAAGTAGAGCTCTGAGTTGCCAAAGAATGAAGTTCCCTGGTTTTAGGCAATGGTTGATGAAAGAAAGAAAGAAAGAAAGAAAGAAAGAAAGAAAGAAAGAAAGAAAGAAAGAAAGAAAGAAAGAAAGAAAGAAAGAAAGAAAGAAAGAAAGAAAAGCAATTCGCAGAATTAGAGAGAGCCCAGAGCCTACCAGGGGTAAACTCTGTGATTTGGAGATGGATCATCCAACATCACAGTACAATCAGGCTGTGATGGACAAAGGGTTGTCCAGCCCCTGAAGGGGAAAATAGCCACTCACTTGAGCCTATGCAAGTGCTACTCCAGCACCCAATCACCTTTGGGTGTGTGTGTGGAATGTTGGAGGGAAACACAGCAGGAGTTCAGTTCAGTTTTGTCTCAGGGAGAGAGCAGTGAGAGTGCAGGCTTGGCTCAGGACAAGAGCCGACAGAGCGAAAGGTGACTCTGCTTGGCGGTGCCTCTACTTCTGACAGAGAACTGAATACCCAGTTGTTAGGCCTGTCTCTGGCAATGAGCAGACCTTGAGCCATTTAATCTGACTCTTGGGAGAGGGCAGGCTGGTGTGGATGGGATTCCTTTGGGGTGTTAGGATCCAAACTAGTGGCTAATCGGTAAAAGCCTGTTTATGCTTGAAAGTATTAAAGAAAACTGAAACTACTCTCTAAATGGATGTGCCTCAGCCAGGTTCCTCTTTTGCCTATCTGGAGTCCTGTGCTGCTGATTTGTTCCTGGAAACCGATCTTTAAATAAATAAATAAATAAATAAATAAATATTCTCTGTGGTTATTGTACAATTCCTGCCTCAGTGACCTCCATATTCTACTTGTACACCACAAAACTTACCTCACAGCAGCAGATCCAAAGCTTATACACTTGCTACCCTTTAGAACACCTGGTAACTGAGGGGAAGGTTTATAGTTTAAAATAAACCTGGTTCCCCCAAATCATAGGAAGCTGTGTGGGTCCCCTCAGTGATAGAAATGGCCTGTCATAGAAACCTCCTTATCAATACTGGTGTGATGCACAATCATTCTGATACAAGGTATCCCCAGATCAAAGAGCATCAGATTACTGGAGGAAAGCTAGCTAGCTGCATGCAGCTAGGAAAGACAATATGGGCCCAGAACGCCATTGAACCTGGGTGAAATTCTTATGACCCTAAGGAATGTGATCCATTTGACCCTGAACATAAAGAAAATCCATCTGTATACATTTTACACACTCACATGTAAGAATTTTCCAGTGATCCACTTCTTCACTGAATGACAATATTGGGATGGAGTGGTTGTCACTGGAGAAATGATGGTGGGAGGGAGGTGCTTAATTATCATCAGAATGTAAGAGTTGTCCTGCTGCATCAGACTGGTAGCTCACTGAGTCCATCATCCTATTTCAAACAGTGGCTATCCAGTTGCCCAGGAGGGCCACAAACAAGGCATAGAGGTCAAACCCTCCCACTGGCGTCTTCTAGCACTGGTATTCTGAGGTGGAGGATCCATTTATATTACACAGCACACCTCTTCTAAGGCCCACCAAGAGCTTTGCCAATAAAAATAGGATGCTGTTCCAGGCCTAAGTTTCTGCCCCCTTCACTGCAGCTCTTCTCCACCAGTTACTTACCTCCTGTGGGGTTCTAGATGTATGCTTAGCCCTGCAAGTTCATGTGACATCCTTGTCTTGAAGCCTTCCCATAAGAAATATTATTGATGTAGCTACCACTCTACCTCTCTTAATTTATTAAACATCCAGGATACAGCTCTCAAAGGAGTCAACAGTGCCCTGTAACAATAAAAAGTGTTTCCAAATTAGAGATGTTTGGATTTTAAAAGAGTATTGTTATTAATAATAATAATGATCCTTCATTAAAAGTCTTTATGTTATTATAAAAATGCAATCTTAGTATAACATGACTGGTTTGGATTAAAGTCAACAGTGGATTGCCTGCTGGATGTGTCAAAATATTTGTAAACATACATTCTGCTGTTTGTATCCTTACAAACTGATATGAAAATTATAGGGGCAGGACAACATATTATTATTAGTTCCATGGCTCTTGGTGGCCCTTAGATAGGATGTGTTGTGTAATCTAAATCTAAATGATTGTTTTTATTATACCAGCTGCTACTCCGGGGCTAGGATGCCACCGTCATTATGATGTCCTAAAAAAAAAAATCTCACAAAATAACAGCCCCATGGGTCAGAACTGCAGTCCCACATTTGTGTTAAATAGAGAATCATAAAAGAGCCTCTTTCTTCTGAAAAGAGAATTCTTGGTGAAAATTAATTTTGTGAACTTTTTGCTAAAAGTTAGATTTCTTTAAAAACTAGCATTTATGGATAAGCCCCCCCCCCAGTAACTCCTTGATCAGTAACTCTTGTCATTCATGGGTCCTTAATCTCACCCTTTCTTGCACGCAGCTCGGTTCTCTGAAAAGGATCAGAGCACTGGAGAATCTATTTTGTTTTGTACCTGTACCTGCTGGCATATTGACACAACCCCTGGGATCTCTGTGTGAACTGGAAACATGAATTACAATGGCTGTAGCAGGGAGGGATCAGTATTCAGAAGCAAGTTGACCATCTTTTCCCCTCCATCTTTTTTTTTTGGCCATCAAATCACAGGTGACTTATGATAACCTTGTGGTGTTTTCAAGGCAAGAGTTGGTTTTCCATTGCCTGCCTTATGTTGCAACCCTGGACTTCCTTGGTGGTCTCCCATCCAAATACTAACCAGGGCTGACCCTGCTTAGCTTCTGAAATATGATGAGATTGGGCTAGGCTGGGCTATCCAGGTCAGAGCTCCCCCTCTCCCCACATAGCAGCATGTAATAGGAAACTTATAAGGCCTCTCGATCAACCAGGGACCAGCCTCAGATGAGCACTTGTGACTGATTCTAAAGGCATTATCTGGCCAATTTTAAAATATATTGATGTTCCTAATCTCACAAGACAGTCAGTTTGCTGTTTTAAAGAGAACAAGATTTCTAGCATAGAAGCTTTCAAGTATCAAAGCTCCCTTTATCAGTTAGAAGTAAGAGAGAACATTTTAATATTCCAGGACATTCCATTGCTGATTTAAGAGTGATGGTCATCAAACAGAGAAGCTTCAAGGGGAGATTACAATGTGAGAGTGCTGAATTTAAGTTAATTCACAAATTTAGAACAATGGACCCCCCAGGGCTGAATAGGAATATAGGATTCTACCACAGATGATCTAAGCATTTCTCCCCTGGACTAATCAAGCTGATCACATTTTTCACAGTACCTTTGCATCCTGACTCCCTTCTTTGCAACACTCTTCCCACCTTCTGACTGGGATAGAAGGGCTCAGGGATCTCCATTCCTACTTGTATCTGATGAAGGCAGTTTTGACTCTTGAAAGCTTATACCCCAGAAATCTTGTTGGGCTGTAAGGTGCTTCTGGACTTGAATGTAGCTCTTCAAATGCAGACTGACATGGCTACATACCTGAAACCAGTTTGCTATTTTGTATCCAGCCTTTTGAAAATCTTGCACATTTTATGATACTTGCTTGTTGCTTCGCTAATGGTTGAAGTATGCTACTTCCGCCACCCATAGGCATATTACCTTTGGCAAGGCATAGTGTTCTGTGAAGGTAGCCAGTTTTTTGTTTTTTTTAAAGAGACATGTAACCTTTGTATTGAATAGTTACAAATGGCCAATATGGTTCCTGTTGACCCAGTATATGAAGATTCCATCTCATTGGTAGTTCTGGAGGATACTCAAGAGGGTCATCTTTTCAGGTATGAATGACAACTCTGCTGCAGTATACCAACTCTGTGCTTTATTTCAGATCTGCAACACACACAAAGCAAAATAATTAGACATTACCTATTATTACAAAATTAGCCATTAAAGAAAATTATAGCCCAGGCTTTCACAGAGACACCTTTTTCCTCCCTCAGATCCTCCTTCAGCTGAATTTGTGGGCAGAACCCTGATTTGATGTAAGTTGAATGTATTCTGAACATTTAAATACACACTAGATATTTCCCTGCATATGTACTACATATGTAATTATATGCGTGCAGAAGATACATATTTTTTTCATCCTGGGTTATGCTCATTCATTAATAACGAAGCTAAAGTTGCTAATTTGTGCTCTTGGATAGACAGCATGACCAAATTTGATCTTCTACTTGTCAGGAATGATTTTGGGGGGAGGGGTTTTGGCATTTGACGATCATTAGGACAGTTACTCTGCCATCGTATACATGTAGCACCTTATGAATTGCGTTAGGATTTCGTTTTAATGTTTTAATGTTTTATGATGTCAGTGGGCTTGTAAGGTGCCCTGAGCCTGCTTCGGCAGGGAGGGTGGGGTATAAATCAAGGAAGGGAGGGAGGGGGGAGGGGGCAGGCATCCAAGGATGACACTTTTTGACACGAAGGGAAACATGACACTTTTGACACAAGAACTATGACACTTCTTTGACACTTTTGACACAAAACTCCCTCCATCAAATGCAAATAGGAATGGAGATGATAATCATGATGATCTAAACCTGCCTCCTTGTCCACTGGGCCCCACAAGGTGTTCCACTACCCCTACTAGGCCTCAGCTAGAAGGGATTTTTGTGCCTCTCTTAACTTCTTACTCCCTCCAGTCCTGCTGCCTCACAGCTTCGAGCAGGTATTGACTTAGCACTGTCAGAGCTGCCTCCTCCTTCTGTTATGAAACAAACCCAGCCAGGACTTCTTGGACCTGAGTGACCTTCCAAATCAGGAAGTTAGCTCACTGGCTCAGCTATACCCCGGCCTTTGGTCTTCTACCAGTCACCACCAAACAGATGAAGACTGAACTGGGTTGTCCTCCAGGTCAGCTGTCAACCACCTATGAGGTAGCTGGGGTTTCCCCCCTCTCCAACCATTAATCAGCTGGATCGGTGGGAAGGGCCTCACAGGGAGGGCAGAGGCACCTGGCTAGAGTTGGGGACTGCCCCACAGCTCAGAGAAAGAGTTTCATGCACATTCCCACTCCTTGCACCAAGCCATACAAGGCTGCAGCCCAATATAGTGATTATTAACATACAACAAGCTTCTTAGTGCATTAGAGAAACAATTCCCATTAGACAAGAAGAAGAGAAGAAGAGATTGGATTTATACCCCGCCCTTCACTGCCCAAAGGTAGTGCTACACTCTTGTGTCAAAAGTGTCATATTTCCATTCGTATCAAAAAGTGTCATCCTTGGATGCATGCCCCTCCCTCCCTTCCTTGATTTATACCCCGCCCTCCCTGCTGAAGCAGGCTCAGGGCGCCCTACAAGCCCACTGACATCATAAAACATTAAAACAAAATCCTAACGCAGTTCATAAGGTGCTACATTTATACGATGGCAGAATAACTGTCCTAATGATCGTCCGCAAGGGGGAATAAAGTCAGCAATGAGGCTGGCATCCATCTCTAATGCATGCAGTTCTTTTTGGTCTACATTTTCAGTTTAAATAATTTGACTTCCTGTGATGAATCGTGTCATGTCATCTCTGCAGAAGTTGTAATTTGCATACTTATTGATTGCTTATAGTCCTTTTGTTTCATGTCTCTCTGTTTTCACTTTGTGTGTACTGCATTTTTCAAAATGCATTTTTGAGCTATTTTAGAATGTTTCAGTGTTGACTGTGCAGTATGGCAGTAGCATATCCAGTAGCGTTGTTTGTGCCGTTTATCTAAGCATCTCACAATCTTTATTAAGGATGTCAAACATAGATGCACAGAATCTACATTTATATGTGAGATAAACCTTTTCAAAGGATGCTGTAATGAATAGCAAAGACTATGAACTAGACCTCTGAAGCTGCAGCCCAGATCTATTAAAATCAGTGTGAACTTTGCAGTTGTGAGGAATGGAATATGGAATGGATTGCACTTTGTGTTGAATTGCTGAGAAAATGTATAATTGACCTGTCCAGAAAGGACACAGTGGGGTGGATCCACCCATCATCCAAGTAACCTTCTTCCAGCGTAATGAAACTCCCTCCAACTTAAGTAGCTCTTCCTCTAATGAAAGAGCCACTTAAGTTGGAGAAAAGCTTCAAAGGAGCTAAAGGAAAGGTGGGGTATAAATGTTTAAATAAATAAATAAATCCACTTTGACCAGTGGAGTGTTAGGATCAGTGCCACTCAATAGTAGAACAAAGAGCTGGAAGCCATTCTCCTTGTTCAAGATTGATACCAAACTGTTTGGTATCCATTTCAGTTTGTGTTAATAATTTTATTTTATGCATGTACATTTTTGCACAGCTTTATGGAGGGCATCGTTCCCATCCCACTTCATTTAATTACCTGACCCAGCCATCCGTGACCCTTTGTATGTGGGGGAATCCATTTCATTTACTATGAAGACGCAAAAGTGCCTGCAAGGCAAGGCCAAGAAGTTCCATCACCAGAAGGAAATAAAACTCCAGCTACTGTACAGCTGCAAAGCTGTTCAATAGATGTTCAGCTTGGATGACAGTGAACCGAACAGATCTGAGGCCTGGCTCACAGGTGATCACAGATCTTGAACACATTACATTTGCCTACTGGACCTATTCAGGGCAAGATTGGTGATATTCCTCATTATGTGTGGATTCTTCCCCCCACCCCTTTGTACAGATGTACTCCAACAGGAGAATCAGACCTTAAGCAACATCCTTCCAAATACTTAAGCCTCTTTCTGGGAAAGATATGATTGTGGCAGCTCACACTCTTTCTAGAAGCTGTTTGCTCACCAAGTATAGTTATTGACACTGCTACATCCCAGAATGAATTACACTAGCAAAGAAACAAAGGCCACAATCCAAAGGGCCGTATGATGAGACTCATTTACAAAGGAAGCTTCCAAGTTCTCTTTTGACAGTGTTCCTCCTCAGTATCTAAAAAACTGACTCTGAAATGTCATGCAGCTTCACAATCATCCTTCATTGCAATGCTTGGAGCAGTTGTCAGAGGGAAATTGAGAAGTCCTGATGAATGCATGCAAATATCTGCATGTGCTCAAAGGAGCTCCTGGACTGTGCCCAGCATCGCCATAGGTCCAGCTAGGAAAGCAGGGCCCTTAGGTGCTGTAGCAGATGCAGAATGACACCCAGCTTGTGGATCAGACACATCAGATTGATCAGAAAATGCCCACTGCAAGAAAAATGGTCTTATGCCTACACAGTTTTTAATCTCTGTACTGCTGTTCAGTTATGACAAAATGATTTTTGACTGAACCTAAAAGCTTTTCCTTTCAAGCATGTGTCAGCCAAGAGACAAACTGTCAGACAGTAATTGGTTGTGGCATGAAGTGAAGAAATATACTGTATTAGAAATAGGATAATCTGTATTTTAATCTCAAATTTCGACCAAAGGGAAGCCATGATTTCTGTTCTGTAGAAAAGCATGAAAGCATCTCTTTGTTCATTGTGACCTGTTCCTGTCAGGCCAAACTGTGCCAGCAAGGACTGCCATTTGTTTGTGAAGGTCTTTCCCCTGATCAAAGCTCTCCAGTTTTACGGATAATATGTCTTCTAAATTCCTTTCTTCCTTGCCAGATGATGGCCCATCAAGCCTTAAGTACTGCCTATTCATTTTCAGCCCCTGGCAGGTAACCTCCTATAGGGAGATGTGTCTATTTCTTGCTGCCTCATCTATCTCCATTATTGTACTACTATGAATAGCTAATTCTATTTGATATCGAGGTGATCTTTCTAGGGAAACTACTATGATTTGCTCAAATTCATATGGTTAGGAAGAAGATAGCTTTCTCTGTCCAGAATCTCACCTGCATTAGTGATCATTCATTAATTTCCCCTCCCCTTCCCATTAATGCTCATTATCACTGTTCATACTTAAATATGTTCTTCCAATTTTAAATGTTGATATGTCCCCCCTAGGTGGTGCAGAAGAAGTCATGCACTTATGCACCTGCCCATGTCACCCTGGACCTAGACTTGGATGGGGTCTCATCACGATGTGTTTGGGGGATAAACCCTTGCACTCCTCTTCTGTCCTTACAGGCCCACTCACCTGCCACCATTTAATGGGCCTGTGAAGTTGACAATGTTGAGGGAATCCTTGTCAGTTCCACTAAAGCTCCTCTTATGCTGGCTTTAGGAAACTGACAAAATCAGGAGAACGACTGGTGAAACTGATCATAGTGGGAATCAGGCAAGGGAGGTGAACTACACCTATTAATAGTGAACAGAAAGATACTTCTGGGAGCTTAATATCCACATATATACAATTGTATGGAAATAACAGCAGATGGAAGGGAAAAATGAACATCAGGTAGACACCTCTATTGACAGGTGACATGAAAAATACAGGAATGTTGATTGAAAAATCTATCTTTCCACATAGCCATCAATCAATTTAAAGAACATGATACAAGTGAATTCAAAATTGCATTTATGTCTTTCACAGATGTCCATGAACAGTGAGAGAAAGACTCAAGTGCTTCAAATGTCATGTGTGAAATGAGTCCAGATTACAGTTAGCATGCTGTATAAAAGGCAAAGACTCAATCCTATTTCAGTATCTTCAGTTGTGTAGTAAAAAGAACCAGGATGATAAATTGCAGGCAGGGTGGTGGTGGTGAGTCACTGGAAGATGCATTTGTCATTATTCTCCTACTGAAATTAAGATTTATAAAGCCATTGCTTATTAATATCCAGAACACTTTTGTTATTCTTTTTATTCTTAAATGCCTTCGACTTGCATTCTCTTGAATGAAAATCTTGCTTTGGATTAAATATATTGAGTTCTTTCTGTGTCACCAAAAATCTTGACTAAGGTGCTCAGCAGACCCTGCAGTTTAGTCTTAAACAACTAAGACTGTAATTTTCATGAATGGGAGGCTGAGATAGTAAGGAGGGATAACTATACATCTGCCAGGTCCCAGATACTGCCTCTTATATTTTATAATGTTAAAGAACTGGTAATTTGTGCACTTGCCCTAAGTGTTACCCTAAGAGGCAGTCTCCTAATTAGTTGGGGGAAAATAGCTTAAAGGAGACAAAGTGAGAGGGGGTAACTGGGATTCCCCACCAATGTTTATGGGGATTTTCCCCTTAAGAAAACTCTCAAAGTAAACCAGGCAGATGTTCCACTAGTATGGTTTTTATTAAAAGAGAAATAAAAGGGCAAAACAGCTAGTTAAGCGGAAATCAGGGAAGTGAGGGAGAAAGCAATTTAGGGGAAGCCTATAGAGTTAGCAGTCTTGAAGAAAGAGATCTGAGGAAGTAGCAGTGAAACAACCAGTGTTTCACAGAGAAGAGAAGGCCCACACACAAGTGGGGGTGTATGTAAGGGTCCCAGAGCACACACACACACACAAGCACACAGAGGCAGCTGTGTAGTCCATATATAGAACAAAATGCTGCCTGGGGCAGGCTGACATATTTGCTCCCAAAACAATAACTTGATGGGTTTTCCAGAGATGGACAATGATTTGGGAGAGGCTTGATGGGTTTTCCTGAGGCAGGCTATAGGTGCTTGATGACCTGCTAAGCTCTAGAGAGGGAAAGCTACCAGGTTTGGTGAATAGTGTTAAGTGCTGCTAAATTAAGGGTAAATGGGTAAGGGGGAAGTGAGTCAGTAGTTTCTTGGGAGACCTATTGTCCTAAATTATGTCTCTATCCAGGGCAAGGAGGGGGCCATTAGTCAGTCAGCCGCTCTTACTCACCTTGAAAAATATTTTCCCAAGCTTGTCTTTGGCTGGCATCCATTTTGTGTCATTTTTGGTCAGGCAGTATCTTATGTTAATTATTTTTGAGGTGATATTGTATGAAGGGTGTTTCTCTCTCTTTTTCTTTAACCGTTAAACTGTCCCTCTGTGAGAGGAGGGCTCTCACTGCTAACAATTGACCACATGACCTTAGTTTGTTCTAGAACAAGGCTCTGATAATGCTATATAAGACATTTCAGTTGCTCTTTATGTTAAAGTTGTTTCAAGCCATTCCTCATTCTATTACTCTCTCTTCAGACCCAGAAATATTACAGGGTATCAGAAATAGAGAATGGGCGAGTGCGGTAGATTTAAATTAAAGCCATTTCCTTGCAAGAATCAGAAGACAAAGGAACTGTGATATTCCTGGATCTGCATTTTCCAGTTTCCCACTTGTCCATTTTTGATCAGTGTGTTGCAGCGATATCATTCTTGGATTCGCAGTGCAGGAGTTAAATCTGCTGAAGCAAGAACAGTTTGTGATCTGGGTAAAGATATGACAGGGCTCATAGGCTTTAAAGAAGCCCAACAAACAGAGATCTTAGTGAGATGACAGTGGCCTCCTTTATTCAACAGGTGGTCTCTGTACTCTGAAACTAATTTTTGGTTGCTTCAGTCTGGGGCAGCCATCCATTCCAAGGGCTCCTGTAATATCTCACTGTTCTGCAAATGCAAATGCATTAGAAGCAATGCGATGGTTAGTGTCCTTTTCTTCTTCTGTGCACTAATACTCAAGGCTGGCTCACTCCCACTCTTCAAAATCACATAACGACAGGGATGTTCAAACACATAATTTAATGATGTTTCAAAATTATTGTTATTTCTCTGGATGGCCCAGAGGAGGGATTTCTTTCTCCCCCCCCCCCCCAACAGAGACAGTGCGAGAGCAATCAAAGAACGAAATAACCAGGGGTCCTTCCTGCCTGTTGGTATTAAGGAGGCACTATCCCAACTCTTCCTGTGCCAATGTCTGGAGAGGGGCTCAACAGAGCTTTCCAAGGACACACCTTCTGATAGGGCTCAAACTGTCTTAAAAAATGGCTGCAGGCCTTGAGATTGTTGAGCCATTTGCCTGACAAGAGAAAGCAACCCAGCCTTCCAGTGTGATTCTTGGATTGGCATCGGCCAGCCACCTGGATGCCGTGCCTGTCCCTTTGTTTGGGAACGAAATTGTTGATGCCCTTCTGGAAGACAAATGAAATCTTTCGATGCCAAACAGATGGTCCTTGCTCTATGGCCACATGTATTGGCCCAGAATACTTTGCTTGGATTAGCTTCCCTTTCTGAGCAAGAAGATCTAACCAGACTGATGTCAAATGTGCTGGCAGTTGTCAGCCACAATAATGGCTTGCTGGGGAGCACTCTCTGCCTGGGTGGGGAACCTTACATGGAGGACAGTTGCTGTGGGAAAAGAGATTGGCCAGGAGCTCTTCTTAGTGGTTTTTGCTCTTAGTAAAAACACAAGACACATTCTCACTGAGAGATAAAGAAGCTACCAGCCTGGCAAGAGGAATCAGAGGCTAGTGGGCTGGTTTTGTAAAGGCCACGCTGGTTTGGCCTGGTCTGTGTCCTGGGAAAAACACACACAAGCTGGCTGGATAAGCAGGCAACCAGGGAAACGTTTTGTATATAATGCAATAGATACTATACTGAAATTTTATACAAAGTGTAAATTAATTTTTAAGTGCTTAATTCATAAATTCATAAAATACCACCTATTAATTCATACATAAGAATCTCAATATTATAAACAGATCACAATACATTAAGAGAATCACAATACATCAATATATTAACGAAGCTTCCGGCTTGAGTCTTCGTTTTGCTCCTAAACCTCCTCAGAAGTAAATTCTCTTATGATTTCCTCAGAAGTAAATTCTCTTATTCAACATTTTGCATTTAGTGAGTGTGTAAGGCATTCTAGCATTTCATAGCATGCAGCAGAGTGGACTGGAGCCTGGTATGGAGGTTGTTATTTCCTATTTGGAACATAAGCTTTGATAAGCAGAGAGAAGAAAACCTTGGAAAATAAAAGAGACGACACTCACTAAATGCAAAATAAGAGAATTTACTTCTGATGAAGTACATTGAGATTCTTATGTATGAATTAATAGGTGGTATTTTATGAATTTATGAATTAAGCACTTTAAAAATTAATTTACACTTTGTATAAAATTTCAATATCGTATCTATTGCATTATATACAAAACGTTTCCCTGGTTGTTTCTATAACTCTGATCTTGTATCCAGGGGTCATTTCGTAGAAAAAGAGCTAGGGGAACTCATTAGCATAACTCATTAGCATATGCCACACCCCCTGATATCACTGGAAGTGTGTCATAAGGCCACACCCCCTGACATCACCGGAAATGTGTCATAAGGCCACACACCCCGCCCCCAACGGTCCCGGCCGCCACCGCCGGCCTTGCAGCTCCAATGCCGAGCCCCATGAGGGGCCCGGCAGTGAATCTGCGAGGCCGGCGGGAGTGCAAGGAAGACCTGCGAAGGCATCCCTGGTCCCAGGCAGGCAGGGGTGGGGAGAGGCAGGGAGGAAGCAACTTACCCTCCCTCTTCTCCTGCCTCCTCCTGGCTGAATGAGGGCCGGAAGCGGGGCGGCCAGAAGCAGGGGGCGGGGCTTCGTCATGTGCCCCCCTGTACCTCACCCGGGGGAACTACGTTCCCCCGCGATCCCCCCCGAAATGACCTCTGCTTGTATCAACTAGGAGGTCTCTCATATATTACTTGAATAAGCAGGCAATGCATAGGGGCTGACTGACTCAACCCCTGCTGGTATTCCAGTGCACTCGGGGCTCAGGAATTCGAGCACATTGTTCAGTTAGGCATCTGCGGTCCTGGTTGAAGAGACCTTTATGGGGAGATGTGGGATGAGTGGGAGGCACAGGCCAAATGTCTGTTGAAGGACTGGCAGTTGTTGAGTAGCTGAGGGAATTATGGGCCTGAAATTTTCTTGACTTCATAATCCTTGCGTTATGAACAGTGTTAACAGCCTTGGTGGTTCTGACCTGCTCTGTTTTTGTTAGTGAAGTTCTGCTTTAACAACAGGAGGATAAAGCGTAATAAACCATACCAGAAAGGTAATAATACTTTATAAATGTACTGCAGCTTTTGCTTCATCTTGGAAATGCAAATGGTTGGCATTTTTACCCTTAAGTGCATGTTTTTGCTGGAGGGAGTCTTGAAACATAGCGAGGATAATTACAGAATGTGACAGGCCTTCAAACAAGAGACGCTCCTTGTCTCTACAGCATACATGATACCAGTCCGTGTTCTCCCAACCAGTATGTTTTCAGTGGGCCTTCATTACAACAAGGTCCCATGCACATGGCAGGAAACAGTGCTGCTAGCATATTTTCCTAACAGAAGCTCTGCACCTTCAGCAGTGGGGGCAGCTTGTTTCTGCTTAGTTATGAAGCAGTGGGAAAAGCTGTACCATTTGAGTTTCTGCCTGACATATCAAGACAGAGCGTCTGTTTGGAAGAACAATGATAACCCTCCTGTCTGGTCTATCCTCAATCTTTAGAAATAATTTTGTTAATGAGAGTACATGGATTGGATCCAGACTAAATTTTCTGATAACAGAAGGGGATATATAATTTCTGTCAGTTCCCCATTCTTGCTGCAGGTCCCCAGTTGGCCCCTCATGCCATTCCTGATGTTCCCCTTTTCCCCAGAAGCAGCATTTTGGGGCAATCAATGGATTGCAGTGGAGGGGGGAGGCAGGAAAGGACCTTCTATTAATAGAAAATTTATTCTGGATCCAACCCCATATGTCCATCTAGGGCATGCCTTTTTATCGTCATGTTGGTCATCAGCATAAGAGAACTTCTGCTAGACATCAGTGTCATCAGGAACTGGCTGACTACAGCTTGCAAGCTTATTCCCAAACACCCCCCCCCAACCCACCTGTTTTCTCTATGTCATATACATGCGTATGGAACAGTAAGAAGGCTGTGTTACATGGTGAACTGACACCATTAGTGTGTTGCATTGAGAACTGCCACCATTTCCTTCTTTGTAACCTGCTGTCCATAAAGCCTAACTGTTCATACTTGAAAGTTCAGGAAATAAATTTAGGTTTACTGTGATCCCAAAGTCTCAATCACAGTCCCAAGCCTGGGATAAATCCAAGAAAGACAGGTGTACTTTCATGCTGGCCCTATGATCCTACTATGCTAGGCAGCCAAATCCAGTGGTTTACTGGTTCGGCATAATCAAAGAATCAAAAACATAGGAATAGCAGTCGAAAAAAGAAACCCTAATACCAAAATAGGTGGCTCCACTGCATCCACTGCTAATCCACTGCTGTCCTCCAATCACAACAACACTTGCCAATAATGCCCCATATTAGAAGGCACAAATCAACATGCAGCAATTACAAGGACCCCTTGATATTATAATGGAACCCATTCTACACAAAGGCACAAGCATGCTTCCAGGAGGAAACCACAATGCCTCCTCTATCAGCATTTCTCATGGTTCAGTGGTTAGGAGCACTACTTTAAGAATCCATAGGCAAGAGATTCTCCAGGAAGAGGGATTCCATGCAATATGTACAATATGTTGACAATAGTGTCTGTTTGAAGGAGGGATGTTTTTGAGAGAAACAGGAATCAGGTGGACAAGGAAGCACACATGCTAAAACACCACCCTCACAGAAGGCAACACTATGGGTTGGCCAGTAGCCTCATGGGGAAGAACAATACATTGTAACAGGAGATGGGGGCTTGAATAATATGCCTGAATTCTTAAATGTAGCCTCTGCATCACCACAAACACACAGCACAGAAACCACAAAGACGAAATCAGGAAGCCCATAATCGGGTCTTCAAAGGCTCGTTATGCATTCACATCTTATTACAGATTTTCAGAGCAGTAGGCCTGTAATATTGATTTTGGATTCTGTGTCTGCCTTACACACCATTCTTTCCCCTCCAGTGTATTTATTCTGCAGCTACAAATTAAAAAACACACTTTTCTACACTGGGGTGGAATGTCACTTGTGACGTGTTGGGGGCGGCATACTTTTTAAAAAAATTACATAATTGCCCTATCGCAGTGGCGCAGTAGCATCCAGCAAGGACCTTCCATTTAAACCTTTTTGTTCAGGTTTTACCCATGCATTTTAACATTAGTTCCTTGAATGAAAGGGGACAGAAAGGAATGCAGGCGGGGGGGGGGGGAACAAGGTTGATTTTTTTTTACCGATGTTGAAATTGACCAGACTTTTTTTTGAAACTGACAAGTAGCTACAAAGCCCTGTTTTCCATTTTGCTGAACACTAGGGGATTCTCTGCTGTGATAGCATCCACTGTGAAAAATGGGAAAGTGTCACACAATCTTATAACATGGGGGCACATGTTGAGTGTCCAGAATGTATGGTAGAACCCACTCACAGTGGCATTGCAAGCTGTGATTGTTGGTGATATGTGTGCATTTTCTTGTGCACATGCCTGTTCAACGTTTGCTACAACTCCACCACACTTTGCACATGGTTGCACTCTGGCAGAAGCTCTGGAGTATGGTGGGGTATTTTCACTGATGCCCTGGCACAGCTGCATAGTAACACTATTTTTATTTATTTATTTAATTAATTAATTTGTATCCCACCCTCCCCGCCAAGGCAAGCTCAGGGCTGCCCTTCCTTGCAAATGTGTGTAGTTTTCTCTTTGTGATTCTCTAATTTGATCTTGCACACTGTTTGTGATCCTGGCAGTTTTTCAGTGCCTGTCCTGTGCAGATTGCACTCTGTCCTCCAAATAGATCGATCCCAAGCGATTCTTAAGTTCGGCGGTTTGCAGAAGGTTCATGTGGCTCAGCCACCATTTTAATGTTAGGCTTCCAGAGACTTCCAAAATGGTCCCCCCCACAACTTTGTTCACTAAAGCATGAAAGAGAAAAACGTTTTCAGAGCTTTAGGCTTCCCATCCCAGTGTCTGTTTCTCTTTACATCTCATGTCAATTTCATTCAACACTGACAATTCCCCCACCCCCATTTTGTTTGCATGCAGAACTGAAATCCTTTAATTTTTGTGCACTGGGGATGCTGCCATTTGTCTCCAATCCCCGTTTCAAGTCAATACCAGCAGGGAACTAAACCTCACAAAGCTCCTTTTAAACTTTCCCCCTTTTTAATTTTTTTTTAAATTTGGCAATCAGAGACTAGTGATAGTCTCATATTGCTAGACTCACGCCGCTCATTAAAAAAAATTAAAACAAGGGGAAAATTGAGCTTGTACAGTGATGAAGGGGGGAGGATAATGGAAGGTGCAGAGTGGGCGGGACAACCTCAATGTGGGTGGGGGGTGACTTTCAAGGGGTGGCAAAAGTGCAGGAGGGGGGGATTCCAGGGGAATCTGTATGCTTCTGAATTACTTTCAGCTTGGAAGCAAAACAAGGGAAAAGCTGGCACAAAAGCACTCTCAGAAAATTCAGAGAAACAGTGACCAGAAAGCAAACTGAGCACTGAAGGGAGGGAAATCAATGCAGGCCAACAATGCATGGTAAAAGGCTGACACACACACCCATGCCTGTGTGAGTGAGGTGTCAGTATTCAGCATGGGTCATAGGTCATTGATAATGTGTTGAACTGGCTTGAGCTGTGAGTTCTAGGTGACCACCTGTGGTGTTCTGTTGTCATTTTCTTTGGGCTTATCATGTAACAAGCTGTCCCTGGGTATCATTCTGGCTTTTTTGATCATCTTCCTCACCATATCAGGATACTGTAGTTGCAAAAATGCCTGTCACAGATACTTCAAGGAAGCATCTCTGTCTGAGGGGTTGGAGCAGATGTGACTATAGCATAGGGCTTGGCTATACACAATGGATTGTTTGATATGGTTGGGGTGGTAGCTGGAGGCATGTAGATATGTTTGCCGATCTATCAGTTTCTGGTACAATGTGGTATTTGTGTGTCCCTCATGTATCCATATGGAGCTGCGGTGGCTCAAGTGGTTAAGACGCTGAACTGCAGGCTGTGGAAGGTCAGTAGTTCAGCAGTTCAAGACCCGGGTGCCGCAAGACGGGGTGAGCTCCTGTCTCTAGTTCCAGCTCCTGCCAACCTAGCAGTTCGAAAGCAAGAAATTGCAAGTAGATAAATAGGGACCACTTCGGTGGGAAGGTAACAGCATTCCGTGCGCCTTGGTGTTTAGTCATGCCGGCCACATGACCACGGAAATGTCTTCGGACAGCGCTGGCTCTTTGGCTTTGAAACGGAGATGAGCACCGCAACCCTAGAGTTGGATTCGACTGGCTTTCAAGCAAGGGAACCTTTACCTTTACTTTACATGTATCCATACGGTGGTGTTCAGGAAGCTTATTTCTTGTGTAGAGTAATTCAACATTAGATTGAAGTTGTGGAAAGCTTGGTGAAATCTCTCGAGGGCTTCTTTGCCATCGGTCCAGGGTATAAAAATAACATCAATGAATCTTAAGTAAAGGAGAGGTACCAATGCGTAGGAGTTTAGAAAACACTGTTCTAGATCCGCCATAAAAACGTTGGCATACTGAGGAGCCATGCAGGTGCCCATGGCTGTGCCATTGGTAAGTTATATATAAGTTATATATTATGGTGGCGCGTTAGCAGACTCACCTCCCAGACCTCCCGGGGGTGAAGCTGCGCTCTGGCCAAAGGAGGGGGTGCGCAGGCTCATCACCCCCCAGGGACCCGGCTGAAGGGGCTCTGGCCAGGGGACTTATGAGAGGTCACCTCTTCACCGGCGGAATGCCGGGGAATTGAGGCACCTCTCCATCTCGAAGGTTCTTCGTGCCGCGAGGCCGAATGGACTCAAGTGACGCCGACCAGGGCAAGCGTTGGAGGCCGAGCGGCAGAAATGATTTTTTAAAAAGGGGTCTGAGGACCAACTATGAATGTGAGTCTAACGTAAGTGGCGGTTAAAGAGAAAAGAAAGCTCCCTACCCCATTCTGTAAAATGGAAAGCGAGGTGGGCGGGGGAGGGATGCCTCCCAACCGCATGAACTTTCGAGCGAATCGAGGGGGGGAGAGTGGAAGAGAAAGCATGCATAACTGTTAGGAAATACTCACCAAGGTGAGTTCAAGCGTTTGGGCGCATATTCAGAGACTTTCAATATATTTGTCAAAGTAAACAATCAAGAAAGATGGCGGGGAAGAGGATGGAGAAAGAGAAACCTTTGAAACCGAAACTAACGGAGAGCCCCAAACCGGAAGGAACCAACGAGCTGGCAAAGACTTTGGCAGAATCCATGCACCCCCTACTGGACCAGATGAATAATCTCAAGGAGCAGATGTCGAAAATGACTCAGTGTATCACCATGCAGCAAACACAGATAAGCGAGACACTTAAAATGATGAATGAAACAGCTGAGAAGGTGAAAGAAGTGGACGCCACTGCACAAAAGGTGAAAAAGAAAGTTCAAAAGCTGGAAAAGAAGCAAGTTTCTATGGAAGATCAGCTGTTACAACTACAAATGGAAAAGGCTAATATGATTCTTCGCTTCCAAGGCTTGCCAGAGACTAAGGATCTGAAGGAACTAATGAGTGAAATATTGGCCCCAGTGACAGATATGAAGGTGGAATTCCTGTTAAACGAAATGGAAGTGGCCTATAGGTCATATTCAGGATACATAAAGAAAAATAATCTGCCTGGGGAAATTGTGGTAAGATTCTTGAAGAGGCATGTGAGGGATGCAATCCTGAAAGCAGTATCTGGAGCACCCCTGAAAGTGGGGGAGAATACCATCAGAACATTGAAAGACATTCCATTTGAGATAAGACAAAGGAGGAAAAAAATATAAAGAACTAATTCTTTTTCTACAGACAAACACAATTGGATATAGATGGTTAACTCCAGAAGGTGTAACCTTCAAAATCAAGAATAAAAAAGAAAAGATTGACTCTATTCAGAAAGCATGAGAGTTTTTAAGAGTCCAGTTGGGTGGGCCAGGGGAAGAAGGAAAAAAAGGGATGGACAGTAAGTCCAATGGTGAGCTGGACTCGGAATCTTCCGGGGAGGACTCTCTTTCAGAGAAAGGGGCGGCGGCCCCTAAAAGTCCTTATAAGCTCTGGAAGAAATTAGGCAAGGAGAAGTAAAGGCTGAAGGACTCTGAATTGTGCCTTTAAAAAAATATTGAAATGAGATGCTTTTGGGGTGTTTCTGTTTGACAGTTAAACTTTAAATTTAAGACTTGAAAAAGTGAATGCTAAATTTGACTCAGTTGATAGCAAGATTAACTGGAGTAAGACCAAATGCATGTCTAAGCTGGTGAGATGATCTCCTCTCTTGGGTTTTTAGTCAGTAGTGGGTGTCTTTCTTTATCCCTTAAATGTAGTTCCCTTCTTTATTTTCTGTTGTAGTTTGTAGTGTTAAAAAAATGCAATTAAAAATCCCCTCCTGGGGCTTAAAAGAGAGAGAGAGGGAGAACAGTCAGTAATCTGAGTCTCTCTGTGGACTCCAACCAGAATGCTGTTTACTTTTACCTTCTAATTTGCAGTTATGTGGCAGGGTATGAGTTTTCATGTCACTGCTCACTTCCTCAGATTCAGTGACTCATGAAAGCTGCCACATATTTTATTAGTCTTTAAGGTGCTACTGGACTCTTGCTTTTTTTGCTGGTGTAATATTATACAATTGATGAGGGTAGAACTGAACTCTGAGAAAGCATAAGATTCAGAATAAGCCTTCATATTCCCTGCCACTCCCTCTATGCCTCCCATTTCCATCTTGAACTGGTGGTGATCCTCTGGCATTGCAGTCATACCAGCCTAGAGTATCACTGCTGCAATGGTATTATTATGTCCACATTAACGTGCTCTACTACTGCAACATTTTATTCTGCCAATGCAAAGTAGCAGTCCTAACCTGCCCAGGAGGCATGGATTGGATCAAGCTGTTTGCATTAATTTAGATTATATTTCTTATGTTATTGTAAACTTTATGACCCATATTATTGCCTTTTCTTTAGGCTGAAGCTGTAGCCTTAAGACTTATTTGTTTTGAAATGTGAATCTCAGTTGACTTGCAGATCATTTCTTGCAATTCCCAGATCGATCTGGTCAGTCTCTGGTTATGAAATTTTTAGCTCAGTCTTGGCAAATTTGTCTTTATTATCTTAACTGCAGTCAGCACTTGAGAAATCTCAATTACAGAAATGAATACTGGGTAGCAAAGACAAAAGCATATTCACTGACAGGCAATGGCTATGACGTTTGGGGTCAGGCTGGTGCCATTGCTGTGGCTCACTAGCAGAGCATCTTCTTTGCATGCAGAAGGTCCCAGGTTCAATGTCTGGTGTCTCCAGCTGCAAACAAGAATTAGGTAGCAGGTGATGTGAAAGTCTTCTATAGTCTAACAGAGACCCTGGAGAGCCGTTATCAGTCAGAGTAGACAATACCGACCTTGATAGACCCGTGTTTTGACAGAGTGTAAGGCAGCTTCATGCCCTCTTTCTTGGGGTTGTGGTCAGTTCCTTCCGTAATTAGGGTCTATCTGTATGATCCACCTGTGATGGGGTGAGATGGTTAATAGAGGCACTGTAATACCTCACTTCACCTGGCGAACTGTCTGATTTTTTGTCACATCACTGCAGCCTTTTAAAGTTTGCAGTCATGTAGGAAAAAAGATAATTCCCATCTCCATAGAGAATAGGTGCTTACCTCATGAAGACAACCATCACAGTCAGGAAGCACTGTACGGCATCCTTCCCCAGCCTTGCCCTACTACATCCTGGGCCAGTATGGCTTCACAGCCAGGGACTTGGAGTTCTCCCTCTTGCTTTCTTAGCAGGTGAAGGGCAGAGGGCCTCTGCCTTCCAGCCACTGAGCTGCTATACTTTGCCATGCTCCCCAATGGCAGTCTGGCCAGTTCAGGTTCCCTACCAGGCAACTGAAAATAGTGGCATGTGAGAACATCTGGGGCTCCAAGTGGCACCTCCAGGGGTGTGGGTGTGGGAGTCTGTTTAAAGAGCAGGCTATAAAGAGGGAAGGACAATTGAGCAGGGGGGAGTAGAATGAAGGCAAGTGGCTATGGGCGATGTTTAAACAGGATTATTGCCTCGAGTTACAGCTACTTCTGCTTTCAACTCTGACCCAAAGCCATTCTCTCAATAAGGGACTTCCCTCAGATGGGTCCTCTCTCCTGACGGTGATGAGAAATGAGTAAGGAGACTAGAGGACTACTGGGATGGAGGAAAATACTGCTCTGGATGTATTTAGATCAACTAGGGTGGAGCCAGAGGACTGTCACACATCTGAAATAATATTACAAGTCTACCCATACCTCTAAGCCCTCTGCAGATGCCCAGCAGACATGCATTATATAAATAACTGCCACGTTATGTTACAAGGGCAACAGGAGTTTTTCCTGGTTCGTGTGAATGAAAGCTGTACCCACATGGAAAAACCGCACATTGCTCAGTTCTCATGATACGGTGATGACACGTATCAGGTGCATCATGGGGACATGTGTGCTTATGATATATGTGGCTGATGGTTTCCCACATTTAATAAACAGAACACCAGGATAACATCTGCAGAGGACTCACCTTGTATGGAAATTTGTATTTTAAAAAACCCTTCCCAACAGAGAAACTCTATTTGCATAAAGCTAAAATCCAGAGAGGTAGCTGCAATGTGAAGGCATATTATTTACATGCCCTGGAGAAGTTAGCTTGGTAAAGGTGGAAGTCAACCTTTTGCTGTTTGCTCCCTTTTATTTATGCATTTTGATTGAACAGAAAGCATCTAATGTCTCCCTATCACCATAAAACACATGTAGAGACATAAAATATCACCACACTGTACAGTAGTAACTGATTTAGTGGCATCGTTTTGCTTTCTCTCTTGGGAGGGGCATGAAAATCAAAGCACACAGGGCACCCATTAATAAGGAGGCTCTGCCCAATGATCTGTCACTCTTGCTCTCCCATTTCCAGTCCAGCTATCCTCTGAAGAAAAGAAAATCCAGCTTTCTCCTTATTTATGCAATGCTTGTTGAGCCAGTCCATTTTGTCCATGCTGCAAACAGCTGGGAATGAATTTTCTCTCTCTCTGAGTTAATGGCAATGATGATGTTCGGTTCTGCCTATGGAATGCAAACAGCCTGGGCCTGAAAGATCTTTTCCTGAAGGAAAAAGCAGTTCAGACCTGTAATTTCTTATTGTACTATTTAGCTGTGCCTGGGCAGAACCCACAAAATACATAAACTCTCTGAAGTGAGTCAAAAGGAAGAGATCCTCATCAGTTACAGCTTAGGTGAGGTTGTTGGTCTTGATTACAGAGAATGCTGATGCAGGTCCGTTCTTAGCACTGAAGCAAACTGTGTCGTTTGGAGAAGGTCACTCTTATCTCATACAGTGAAGTCTCTATGCCCCATTTGTTGGTCCTCCAGGGAAACTGGTTGGCCATTGTGTGTAACAGGGTGCTGAACTAATGCACAGTTGGTCTGATTCAGGAAGGCTCTTGTTATGTTCACAGCCAAACCTATTTCACAGTGTGGTTGTGAACCTACAACAGTGCGCTGAGCTCCTTGGGAAAGACATTCCCAGAGCACCTTGAGCACCAAGAAGAAGAGAGTGGATTACAAAACTGCAGTGGGCAGAGACAAGAACGGAACTGTGCGTGAGTTTCATCACAACAGGATGGGATAGGACCACAGAGGGAGTGGCTGCAGAGGAACGGACAGGCAACTGCATCAGGATTGGAGTTCATAACGCCCATTGTCTGAACAGTCCGGTGAGCCTGAGTTTTAAGGAGCTGCTCCAACTAGGAAAGTGGACAGGCTCTTTCCTGATTTAGTCAAAGCGGGCAGAAATTATTAGTTATCCATCAATTACAAATCTAGCAGCTAGTTTCCCAAGAAACAACAGCCAAAGGAGGTTTCTCCCTCATTACCATAGTGTTTGTGACAACTTCATCCCTAGATCCATTCCAGTGTTTCAGACTGCCCTGAGTTTACCATGCTTAACGACACCAAGATTTATAGTAATAAGAGACAGATCAGAGGAGATTCTAGAGTCAAGTTAGTTCAGTTGTTGCTATTCTCTACTCTAGACAGGTAAGCAAGCTCACTGTTAAACTCTGCATCTGTTTAAACTTGCGCTGTCCCTTGCCCCTTGGTTCCCAAGAGTGCCTTGGCTTCTGGATACAATCGTTACTACCCCCAAGAGGACTCGTGGGTACCAAAGCTCATGTGTGGTACATTTTAGGTGCCGGTGAAGACATCTGCACAGCATAATGTTCAGGATGCTGAATTCAATCATAGCCAGAATTCGGGATTATTCCAGTGTTTATTGTAGGTAGGCAGTTTCTATTCACTTGTTTTGTCCCTGGATGTAGTTTGCTAATTTGAGCTCCTTCAAGTTAACTGTTGAGTGTTTGTGTCAATATTGCTTAACCAAACATCAATAATGCTAAAATAGAGTCATTTATCTCATTTCCTCCCCTTTTCTCAGCTGGCAAAGCATCCCACGTCACTGATGTCTACCAGGTAGTTTGGAGAGCTGAAAAAAGGAGGCCCTGCAATTTAAGATGCAGACACAAACCATAATTGGACTGCAGTTATGACACCCATACAGCTTTCTGTCCAGGTTCAAGCAGCAGCTTTGTTTATTGACAAAGTCAGGTTTGCACAGGATTGCCTATACTTGTGTCAATCATAAAACAACTTTTCCTTACCTCTTCTCAGAACGCAGTGGCACAGAGTCTGATCAGCTGGCCCTTGCTTCATTCAGGAGGCCAATCTCTCTGATCCAATGCCAAAGTGAGAAAAAATCTTTTAAAAAGAATGCATCGGAGAATTATGCTAGATCCTTAAGAAAAACAAACCATAGTGGACAGCTCCCCTCCCTTCGGTCTTTCCCTCCAGAGCCAGGTATGCTTGATATGGAAATGGGGAGACATAGAGATCACTCTGCAGCTCCCCCCCACACACACTATGGTTCCTATTCCTATGTATTTCTCTCTCCAGCCTTAGTTGCTGAGGACACCGTTTTTGAATATTCTGATTAGAACTGAAAAGTTTAGCGTTGTCTAGAACATGGCAAAACACACACACACACCATCTTTTGGGACACTTCATATTTTCAGTCCCTCTTTTTTCCTGGAGGCAAGAACAGAATAGATGCTGAATTCAGTTGTGCCAACCGCTGTGTACAGATTTTAATTTTTCCACATTGCAGAAATAGGCATAAGGGGTCTTGGTGCAATTCATTATGGGCCACACATTTCATGGTGAAGCCAACGAGGGATTGAGCAGGTTCTTTCTGCAACTGTTGCTTGGTTTCAGGCCTGTACTTGGGCCCTGTGTGTGTGAGTGTGTGTGTGAGAGAGAAAGAGCAGCTCACAGGAGCAAGTGACTTGCTCCCTAGCTACTGCTTGTCTTCTGGCAGTGATCGATCATTCCCAGTAGATCATTCAACCCACTTAAGTGCTTCCACCTGTCCCATAGCTCAGGAACTTAGGGCCCAAGGTACATTCCCTCCCCTTAATCAACAAAGTGAGTCTGGGCAGATTCCATACTATTAAGTGAATTTTAGATATATGCAGCCATAATGCACATATCCTAAAGAAAACAAGATGACTGTAATTAGTTGAAATCAATGCTTGACAGATATTCTGACAAACACACACAAAAAGGTTAAGGCTGCCGATTTACCTGCTTGTCTTCTGGCAGTGCAAACCCCATTGAAAGCACTCAGACTTACTTCTGAGTAAACATGTAGGGGATTAAGCTGTATATATTTTTTTTTTAAAAAAAAATGAAAATCTGATCCTTCAGCTTTGAGGTCCCTTTTCCATGGACTTAATTTTCAAATAAAATAAATGAGTCAATAAAACAAAGCCAAGTTCTTCATAGAATTGGGGACTTCTGCTTCTCTCATTTCTCAGACATTAGAATGGTTGTTATCCACCTTATTTGGAAGGCAATATAGAGAAAAGAGAGAACATCTCCTCCTAGAGTAATCTGGTAAAGATGCAACACAAGCTGGGTAGAGGAGATTATATCTGCAGCTTGGACTCCTTTTTGTATTTTAGGAACTCACACGCACCCCCCCCCCCCAAAGAGAGCTGAAGAAAAGCCCAGCCTGCCAGCACAGGGAGGCGAGAAGAGAGGAAGGCCTCAGCCTCTAGGCCCCATTATTTGCTGGCCCAGCAGGGCAACTGAGTGGCCACTGTGTGAGACAGCATGCTGGACTCGATGGACCGCTTGGTCTGGCCCAGCAGGGCTCTTCTTGGTTCTTATGCTTTTGAAACAGCACTTAGGGCCACAGGGATGTCCACATCAGACGTTTAGGACCGATGAACCACAGAAACGCTCGTCTGAGGAGCTGCTTGTTCCTACAGGTGAAGGGACTTTAGGTACTGAAAAGTATGCACATGGAGAGTGATTTCAGCTAAGCATACCTTTATTTAGTCAGGAACAAGACAACGTACCCGGCTCGCAGGCCGGCTTATATTCCCTCAGGGAAACCCACCACCAAACACACACCCCACTCCCGATAGGCTATTTACAGTAACCAAGAGACCTATTGGCCTCTTGGCCTGGCCCTAGCCCTTTCATTGGGCCTGGCTAGGATCCTACTTGCCCATTGTATTTTGGTCTGAAGCTAGAGTCTTTGTGCCTGGGCAAGTCCAGGCATGCCCGGCCCTGTCAGGGCCTGATACACTACAGGTACTGAGGTTACACTCTACAATGGTGAAAAATAATCAAATGGAAGAAAACAGGACAAGAAGGACAGGAGTTCTTTGAAGCCAATCTCAATCATTTTTAAAAGCATAGAACTAAAATTCAACATATGGTTGCACTTTGATGTCATTCAGTATCTCTAGACATGCTACACAGTTCATTAGAATCAGAGTTGTCATTTTGTGATTCAGCTGTACTAAAGTGGTCTGTGTGAAGCCCAAATGCAATTAGGATTTTTTTTCCAAAAGGGCATTTGGTCCCAGGGGTTATTAGTGGGATTAATACGGTCCATTGCTGGGAAGAGCTTTGTCAGCAACAGGAGCA
This sequence comes from Gekko japonicus, assembly GCF_001447785.1. Taxonomy (NCBI): domain Eukaryota; kingdom Metazoa; phylum Chordata; class Lepidosauria; order Squamata; family Gekkonidae; genus Gekko; species Gekko japonicus. The sequence continues at coordinate 85,394 of NW_015163610.1, forward strand.
GCAGATACAGGAAAGCTCAGGGACCCTGGAGAGTAGGATTAGACCTAGTCTGAAGATTGCCTGACTGTATTTAGCACGTCAGTTCTGTTTTCCGTTTATACTGTTGCTACTTCCCTCTTATGGTCACGAAAGGAGAAATCTTTAAAGCAGGCAAGTTGGCAAGGAGACCCCAGAAGACAGAGAAGCGCACTGTAAATAAAAGCAGGCTGTAGCCGAAGATAAAAATAGGCGGATTCTCGTTAGGAAAAACGGGCTGGTTCTGAGCACAATGACCTGAATTAATGCTGTATCAGTGAAAATATGAGGCCTGTGTCCTCACGTACCCACTAGGGGGAGCTCTTTCTCTTCCCTGCTCGATTCCTTCCTCGCCCTCGTCTTTCTCCCCGTGGTTTACTGCAAAAGTTTTTCTAAAACTAACAATACCAGAGAAAGGAAGTGCTCGCCGGTGATTGGACGGGGGATTTTTGTAGGTTTGATTCCTTGATTGGACAGGAGCCGTTGGGGGTGGGAAGAGTGTTGATGTGCGCGCGGGGGGGGGGCACCCTCTCCCCCCCTCCCTTCAGCCTCAGTGGCTGATCTTGTTCTCACTGTACACTTTACTATCGCTTGCAATGTGACACTAAAATATAGACTGTCTCTCTCACACGCACATCACACCCCATACACACACACACGCACGCATACAGCCACACACGCACATACCGACACACGCTGGCACACACGCATGCACGCACGCACACACGGACCCACGCGGAGGACCGGGCAATCCAAAGTGGAGTTCTAGAGGAGATCTATATGCGTGCCTATCTTTAACCAAGCAACGGGCAAGGAACTAAATCTGGTCCAACTCGGAACTATTTTTTTTTCTTTTTAAAAAACTCCGTCCCTGTTCCTCCTGCATCATGTTTGGGGCTCCCATGGCTTTGGATTTTGTAGTGCTTTTCTGCTTGGCATCTGCAATTGCCGCCGTGGAAGGTAAAATACGAACTGCGAGGGGAGGGGAGGGGAGGGGAGGGGGGGCAAAACTTTTGTGTCCCCGCCGGATCGCTCCGTTGTTGTGGGTGCTGGAAGGTGCATGCCGGGTCCGAGTCTCCCTCTCGTCTCCCTGGGTCGGGCGACAGCGGGGACGACTGGCGAGGAGAAGAGGCGAGGCGGGCTCCGGAGGGCTGGCAGGAGTCCTGCGCTGCGCGGCTGGCACCCGGGCGGCTTCCCTCCTTCGCCCCGGCTGCCGGGCACGCAACTGCCCCTTTGAGACGGGGCTGCGAGGGGGAAATCCCTTCCGGGGATGGCGTTCAGGGGCCCGCGCCGACTTCCCCGGGGCTCCGAGCCCCCCTCCCCGCGCCTCCCGCTCCTCGCCCGGCGGGCGGACCGCGATGCCCGCCCCCCTCTGCCCGGGACTGGCTGGCTGGC
>NW_015163610.1:87114-100546 GCF_001447785.1 Gekko japonicus
CACCCACCCCCGGAACGACTCACGCCTGGCACCCACCCGGGGCTGCTCTGCCGCCGGGGAGTTCGGGTATTCTTCTGTGCCGTCAGGAGACAGCCGGGCTCAGGAAACTTTCCCACCGGCACAAAGGGAAGGGGCTCCTTCCAGCAGTCCGCGAGGACGGGCGACCCTTTCCTCCCCAGAGGAGGGGCCTGGGGGGGGGACCCGTGACTTCGGGTCCCGGCGGCAGGTGCCGGTCCCTGTCCCGCGGGACCCGGCTCGGGCGGGCACGTCCAGAGGCGGAGGGGAGGCGGGGCTGGCCGGCGTGATGAGTGGCAAAACGTGACCGTGCCCAGAAAGATGCTCGCCTGCCTGCTCCTCTCTGCCGAGCTGCTGCCTCCGTGCAACAGGGCGGTGGTGGGAAACTTTGGGAAAGCCGGGATCTCACCCCCACTTTCGAGTCCACAGAAGCGTCGTCATTCGTAGGCACGGGGCCGTCTCCCCCTTTTCCCCCCCTCCGACGATGTAGCGGGCGGGGGGGGGCTTTCCCGGCTGGCCCCTTGTGCAAAGGCCGCTCTCTGCCGGTGGGGCTGCTCTTCTCCCAGCTGGTTGTCTTCGCGAGGCGAAAGGCAGGCGGACGCTGCCCCCCCAAAAGCGGGGGGAGCCCCCCCTGGAGAGTTTGGGGCGTAGAAAAAGAAGCCCAGCCGGACCCTTTAATGCTGGGCTGCTGGCAGCCTGCAGAGTCTGCCTGGAAGGAGCGTACAGCCAAATTTCCTTGGCTCGCAGGACGTTAGCGGCTTCATTTGGCTCGCTTCCCTCACTTTTTTTTATTGCCGTTTTGAATTTAGGGGGTCGTGAGACAGAGAGGCGTGTTGAGGGTACAGCCGGGCGGCTCCTTGCGGATAGAGCGAAAGAGTCTGATTGATGTGGCTGGGGAGCCATTGATTTTATTCCCTCTCTGACTCGTTCAGGAGGGGGAGGAGGAGAGATGCTTTTTAAAAATACTCTTTGCGGATGCCAGGCTAGATTGGAAAACAAAACAAAAAAAACCCGGATCAGGCTGCTTGCGCGGGGGAAGCACATAAAGGACCCACGGAGGGCAATATCAGAAGCGGCCCTTTGAATTATTTTGCTCTGTGGTCCTTTGTAACACTGTCCATTGTATCCCCTGCCTTTCGCATTGTGTGCCAAATGCCTTCTGCACAGAGAAGTTTTTAAAAGCCAGGGAGGGATGTGCTCTGACCGCATTTGCAAATGTGTACCGTGGACTCGCTAATGGCCCAGCATGGTTAGGCGCATTGTCTGAGAGCTTCTTGAAAGTTGTGTTTCAGAAATGCAAACGCTTTCATCCCAAAGGCCGAGCGGCTTGCCTCTTAGGCAGCGCCGGGCTTCTCCCAGCACGTGCCAAGTGCTTTGCTACAGGTGAAACTGACCACAGGCCAGGAGCCCTGCTGTCTACGGGGAGGGATGGCAAAGCAGAGCCCTGAGTCAGCCTGGGCTTCCCTACCAAAGAGTGAGGGATATTGCAGTTTGTCGTCCCCCCCCCCCACCTCCTCCCCACCTTCTTTTTGTTCTGGAAATCCCAGGAGTGCAGACTAATCCCACAGCAAACAGCCTTGCTTGCCCAGCTAATTCCTCAGCAACCACAGTTAAAACGGCCCCAAATCTTGGCAAAGCAAAAAACTAACAATAGCTGGGAGTGGCAGGGGCTGGCGGGGCTGCCTGCCTGCCTGCCTGCTTGCACAATACCTGCACCGTTGCTTGGGATTAGGCTGCTGGCAGGGTGGATCCGAATGCAGGTCTGAGGAGTCCTTGGTTGGCAAGGGTGGGGGAGACAAGGGAAGTTAGTAAATGCAGATCCTGGGTTTCATTGGCATGAGTTTGTGGCGGAACTAGAGTGCCTGCTGCTGTTTGTAGAAAACACAGGGGGGATGTGGTGCTCAGTTAAGTTAGGAAGCCAGGCTGTGATATCCTAGCACTCAAGCAAGAGGACCTGGTCAACCTGGTCCATCCGGGTTGTGGTGGAAGGACTGTGAATACCTTCCTGTTTTCTTTGCAGGTGGGGTGAGGAGTGAGGAAAGGTGGGATGGGGTGTGGTTGAAGGCACAGCTGCTTTTTGTTTCTGCACCCGTTGTTTAAGATTTTGGAACTACTAGTGAAACTTGGAAGGAGAAAATTGTGACAAAACTGTTCAGCCTTTTGAGATCCCGTATTGATTAAAAATAAAACCCTTCAAGCCACCCCTTATAAAATGCACACATTAGGCCACAGTATGTAACACCTTTACATTTTTCTGCACTTAATTACGGTTTATCTGAGCCTCTTTCATTCATTCAATGTATATTCGGCTTCTGTTTGATGTACATTCTTAGTGTGTGTGTATATGTGTGTGTGTATGTGTGTGTGTGTGTGTATATGTGTGTGTGTGTGTGTGTGTGTATATGTGTGTGTGTATATATATATTTTTCTTACAGCCTGGAATTTTTCAAGCATTGATGCCTAATTACAAAATCAGAATGTTCAAACATGAATGTACACAAATACGTGAAAAGCCCTTTGATGAGCAGCAGCCAAATTTGTGACCTATTCTACTAGAAAGTGTTTAATTATGTATGTGGTGGGAATGCCTTATTATATCTTTGGGATTTTTAAGCATTATTGGCCAAAAATATCAATGGATGTTTGCTGCCCTTTCCTAGTATTAAGAAGGATTTAATCTTTCCCCTCTTAATGGCAGCTACCTGCATGCAGGGTAGAACACAGAATCTAAGACCAGGCCCCTCTTTGTTAATATGGAATAGGAAAATTTGGGAATGCGGGGGGGGGGGAAGTATACCAACTCAACTGCATACCTGCTTGCACAGCCTTATTTTTATGAGATTTGCCAAATAGCCATTTGGAATGATTTCTGAATCTATAAAATATAAAACTTTTTTGTGTAGATTAGTGATTCATTATTTTGATTTGAAACTTCATTTCTGTCTTCTGTATAACCCATGCTATCGTAGTTGACATTAATGATAGATACACTGGCAGTGTTTTATTTAATTATGTGTTCATTTCCTGTGTTTGTATTTGTAAACTTCATTGTTTTATTATCTTTGTTCTTAAAATAACTTCAGTGATACCACTTGGAAAAGAAAAAGAGTTTCATATGAAAGGATAGAAAGGTTCTGCGCCTTGTGTGATGGCTGCGGTGGCCCATCCACAAATGCAAGGTCCTGCTTGATGTTGCAGTTCCTGAATGATGAACATCCACGTATGAACCAGGCGACACAAATCATCCCACTCTCTGCTAAGGCAGGATACTTCTGACTTAGGGTGTCTCACTCAGATTTATTTCCAGTTTTTCTTTGATTGATTGATTCAAACATACCATTTTCCTTCACAGTGGGGACCCAAAGTGGCATACAACAGCTCCCCCCCTTCCATTTTATCTACACAACAACCCAGTGAGGCAGATTAAGCTAGCCCGCAGACATCCCGTGGGCTTCTGTGGCAGAGCAGGGATTCCAGGCTGTGTTTTCCAGATCCTAGTCTGACACTGTTACTCCATGCTGGGTTGAAAAGGGAGCGCTTCAGAAAGCTCTAAGGAAGAATTGTGTGGGGCATTCGTAAGCAGCCTGTTCCATGGAATCCCTCTGCATCATTCAATACAGGCTAAAATCACCATCCACCCTTACAAATGATTCCTGTGTAATGTTAGGCTATTATGTGCTTGTGTCGTATCCTGCCAAGACTGGAACAGTTAGAGCACCTAAGGCTGTGCTCTCCACTGTTGGAGCCCCGCGTGCTTTTAGAGCAGAGGTCTAAGAGCAGAGCCCTGCGTGCCACAGCTCCCACAGACACCTTTCCTGGTGCCCATCCAGGGTTGTTGGAAAGTGGGTGAGGCAAGATGGGGGACCTCCCCAACAGGGATTCTGATTGGCCACTGGAGAGCCAGTTGGCTGGGCAGATGAAACAAATGTTTCAGTGATAGCTGCCCCCTCAGTGTTGATTTTATTTTCTGTTACTTCTCTTTTCCAATGCATTTTTAAAATTACCTCCCCCTTTCCCCCCGCACTTGGGCTTCCTCTGAGTGTGGCTCCGCCTCCTGCAGCACCCCTTTTGTGGTTTGCTGCACCCCCTGTGGCAGGAATTTTGAGGTTGCACTCATCACTGCCTTTTGTCAGAATTCCAAAGGTGCCTGTGGGCTGAAAAAAGTTTGGGATCCCTGCCTTAGAGAATATAGTAATATCATTATACCTAATTCTCAACATAGCTCCATCTGCAGATACTTATATCTGCACATTAGGGCTACGTAGAGACAGGGGAGATCTTTTCACATATCCCGGGGGATACCCAAGTTTGCAAAAAATAAATAAATTCTCACAGTTAGTAAAAATGGGTGGGGGAGGTGAAGTCCCTCCTTGTGGCAGAACACATCTGCTCTGGCCTGCAGGCCCAATTCTGCCCTGCCCTCCTAGGTGTTTCTCCACACCTGGAGAGGCTTTTCTTCCACGCTCAGGGTAGCCTGTCACCACCAGCTGACTTTTGTACAGAATTGCCCACTGGGAAGGTCAGGACTCCCAGCTTCCATTCCAAGTTCTGAGGCCTGGCCTTTGTGTTTCTCACTGTCCAGCACCTGAGCACCATGGGGACAGTTTACTGCCTTGCACGCCCCTGGAGGAACAGTCACTTGCCAACTACCTTCCCCTGGCATGCCTTTTAAAACAGTGTGTCTGAGATGGTGGAGGTCTATGTGGTACAGAGAACCACTCCCAGCATCCAAAGTTATAAAGTATTTATTAAAAAGAGAATGTTTATGAGCATACTTTTAGCACAACACCAAATTGAGCAAAGAATACAAAGGGAATGGGAAAAATGCAAATCCTCTGTCCCTCTCTTTATACATCAGATGTTAAAATATAGGACAGGCCCCTTTAGCTTAGGTAGTGACAAATCCCTACAAAGTAACCATTGCCTCAAAGCTTCCTGTAGCTCTCCAGGCGAGCACATGGTCAAAATGGCTGCCTGCTCCAGTGGAGAGATCTGCGTCCTCTCATAGATGCAGTAACTAAGGAAAAGAGAGCTCATTCCTGTGGCAAGGAGTTTTTATCATCTCTGTTTCTCCACCCACCTGACCAGGTCAGGCCAGGTCAGAGAAGCAATTCCTGCTGCTTCTTCCTAGAGATTACCTAGGATTCTATCCCTCCAAATCTCTGTTCCCTGCTAAGGGAAAAGGGAAAGATCTATTAACATTTCTTAAGAGGTAGCTCAGGTGAGCCTGGAAAGCCATTGACAGACTTCCTCCTTCCCAGCCTGTTCTCTTGCCCAAAGGGGGGGGGGACTGTTAAAATGCACAGTGGAGGCTTTGCTTATCTCAAACCTCCCAGGAGAAAAACTACATTTCTTCACACCTCTCAAGAGGAGAAGAAGAGATTGGATTTATACCCCACCCTTCAGTACCTGAAGGAGTCTCAGAGTGGCTTACAATCTCCTTTCCCCTCCCCTCTCCACAACAGACACCCTATGAGCAGTGTTCCCTCTAAACTGAGTTAGTGTGAGCTAGCTCACAGGTTTTTAGCCTCCGACTCACAGATTATTGTCTTAGCTCAGGAAGGATGGTATGCAGTAGCCAAATCGCTCACTCACAACATTAATGACAGTAGCTCACAAAGTAGAATTTCTGCTCACAAGACTCCACAGCTTAGAGGGAGTATTGCCTGTGAGGTAGGTGGGGCTGAGAGAGCTTTTTCGAGAACTGCTCTTGAGAGAACAGCTCTGACAGAACTTGTGACTGGCCAGCAGCTGCATGTGGAGGAGTGGGGAATCAAACCCGTTTCTCCCAGATTAGAGTCCGTGCTCTTAACCACTACACCAAACTGGCTCTCTCTACACCTCTACAGAGGAGCATTGTCTGCACTTGCATTGGCTCACTTTGGGGGATGGTGGAGGAGGAGGAGCTACTGCCACTGTGTGAGCTATATGGAATAGGATGGTGGTACTGCAGGTGGGCAGGAGGAGGAGGAGGAAGCTGCCATTGCCCCTGCCACCACCATCAAAGCAGAAGGGGATAGGCGAGTGGGCAGAGTGATGGCGGGAGGCAGTTGGCTAGGCAGTGGCAGTTGGGTATATGAGGGGGCAGAATGGCAGTGGAGCAGGAAGAGCTGCAGGGAGGGTTGAGTGAGGTGGGCAGGAAGAGTGGTGGGGAGAGGTGGGCAAGATGCCTCCTCCCACATGTTTCTCATGGGTCGGGGGGAAGGGAGGAGTGGGAGACCCAAAATGGATGGGTGAGCATGCTGGCGGGCATGGCACCCCCACCTGCAAGTCTTGTGGGACCCTGTTTGTATTTATCTAAATGCAAAGGGATGCCCTTAGTGTACATTATCCTGGACAAATGAAGGCTGGTCTTAAGGTCTGTCAGTATAGTGTACTGGTTACAGTGTTGGAATAGGAACTGAGAGACAAAGGTTCAAATCCCCATTCAGCCTTGAAATCTCCTGGGTGGCCTTGGTTGCACTCTTTCTCTTTCTCAGCCTAACCTACCTCATAGAATTGTTCTGGTAGCAAAACGGAGGCGCCGGTGCTCTCTGAACTCCTTGAAGAAAAGGCAGAATTAAAATTGTGACTGATTGATTGATTGATTGGGTTTTAATGAATATTTTGATCCCTTGGAAGATGCTGGACAAATGCTAGCCCCCTTCAAAAGGAAGACTGGTCTCTTATTGGGTTTTTGAGTGGCTGGAGCTTATCTTGATGCCAGCGTTGTGAGGTGGAGAATTAGTAACCAGCTCAAATCCAGATGTCGCCCCCCCCATTTTGTTTAACTTGTTTTGTTAAATCAGCTAATCATAATCTGCTTCTGAGTATTTCGGGTTTTGTCGTTTAGAGGAAGAACATAAATGCTTGACTTGCTGCTTTGGAAACAAGGAGGGCTTCAACCATGTTTTGAAAGTTGTCTAGCAGAATTTTATCCCATTTGGAAAAAAAAGTTGCAAGTACAAACGCTAGGCAAAATGGAGAACAGTGGATGGCTGAGATAATTTGTAATAAATTGGGGGCCTTTGGTCCTCTACTTTATAATGTGTGAACGTCCTATTATGTCTTGTTTCAGAGCATTCAGTTCAGCGAACTGTGCTGCCCAAAGAGGTATAGGCTTCTAAACCCATTGACTTCAGTGGATTTAGCAGGGTATAACTCTGTTTAGAATTGCACTGTAAATTTGATCCTGCACATATTCGTTGCTAGGTTTGACAGATATGACCTGACTGTAGAGATACAGAGCAGTTGCCCCTTTGTGAACTGGTGGGACAACCACTGCTGAATAGAAATTTGTTTGGATTATTATTATTTTTTTGTTAAAAAAAAATTCTGATGTATCTGTACTTAGAAAGCACGGGAATGAAATAAAAATGCAAGATACAAACAATAAGATCCCCTCACTGAGGCATGCTTTGAAGCCTAGGGTCTGGTTCAGAAGTTGGTGAAGAATTTCAGGAGCTTTGCGACAGAGATGGAGTTCTGAAAGTACTAACAGTGCAGTCCTGTGCATGTTGAATACAGTGAGATTTACTTTTGAGTAGACGTCCAAAGATTGCACAGCGTGCCTGCCTCAACAAGGGTGATGGTGGTAAGATAGGGTAGCTCTTCTGAATCAAAGAAATGGTCCAAGCAAAGTTTGAAATTCCATTGTACCCTTAAACTTGAGAAATGCTGTTGGTGAAGAGCAACATTTGTCTTACTGGTGATGCTGTTTCAACACCAATGACAGAAATGAACATGTCAATCCATGCAGTCAGTTGAAATGTTGTACGGTTTTCTGGTTATGATCTTTTTCTGGGGTTTTTTTTTGCATGTTGTTTAGCTTTTCTTTAATGTTCCCACATTCTTTCTGAAATGCATTCATTAGTTGCCATGGTCTAGATTATGCCAGTTTTATTCAGGTTAATGAGCCCTTACTAAAACAAATAGCCCTATTGACTTTAGAGGTGCTAGCTTCATCAATTAGAGCTCATCAAAGTGAGGAAGGGTTTTGCATGCTCCTCCTAGGAAGATGGGATCTAATTTGCACTTACAGAGGCCATGGGCCTTCATAGATACCCTTTAATGTTACTAAAAGAACCTGAAGTTGTATCCTACATGCCCTGCTTATTATGGTAATGTATGTGTACAAAATGCCCACCATGTATTTTTTTTCTGGAGTTATTAGTCACAGCTGCAGTTTTAAAGAGATGTACATTGAATATTTATGTTCTTCCCAATAGGGACCCACAGTGGCTTGCAACATTCTCTCCTTCTCCATTATATCATCACAACAACCCTGTGATGTAGGCTAAGAGGGAATGACTGGCCCAGGGTCACCCAGCGAGCTTCCATGGGAGAGTGGGGACTCAAACACGGGTCTCCCTGATCCTAGTCTGACATTCTTACCACTGTAGGGATGCCTTGTAACTAACTAAAAGGGGGGGGGGAGACTTTGGGTGCAACTTTTCACAGGCAGGATAAAAACAGGGGTAAAAGTGTGCTTTTTTAAAAAATCAGGATTATAAACCCTTTAAACATTTCAGTTATATAGTCTTGTTAAAAAGATCTGAGTTTAACAGAAAATGTAAAAAGTACTCTTAAAATGAGACCGTGTCCTCTTATCTGACAGGTTGAATTAAAGTCTACTTTTGGTATAAAAGAATGAATCAGGGGGAAATATTTGAGTTCTGATACCAAAGTGAGCATTGTAAATGTGATACAGACAGGCATGTACTGTATTTATTACTGTGACTTCTATACTTGACCCAAGGACCGGCATATCATAACAGGTGCTAGGATGCAGGAGACTAGATCCTGTATTTCAAAATAAACACCCACTAACCTTGCCTGAGAGATCTTGTAAGTCTACCTTATGGCCTCTTATGTCTTCAGTTGTCAAGTTCTGAAAGTTTATTTATTCAAATATTTGTATCTTGCTTTTCTTCCCGCTGAGAACCCAAAGTGGCTCACAGAAGACCCACAAATACAATTAAACAAAGAACTACCAACAAAAAGAAGATTCAGTAGACCTCCAGGGTTGGTCTGACAGCTAACTGGGCTGGCAGGCTCCAGACCACAGGCTGGGAGGCATGAGCCAAGGGCCAAGAGTATTTATGACTGTACTAGCATTTATGACTCTGCTAAGCAAACACAAAGGAGGTTTATTTTTGGTCCTGTGGAGAAACAGTGTTCTGCTCAGTAACTACCAACTCTTTATTAAAAACTAGCCATGTAGTATTCAAGTAAGTGATCTTTCTTAGTGTCGAGAGAGACCCAAAGAAAACCCCTTTTACACACAAAGTCACACACATCAGGGTTGAAATGGGTATACTTCTGTAGTGTCAGAGCTGAAGTGCAATCCTATGCAAGTTCTGTGAAGCAAGTCCCATTATGGTCAGTGGGGCTTACTTCCAGGTAAGTGTGCATAGCATTGTAGCCATGAGCGCGGCATGATCAAAGACAGTCCTAGGTGAAATAAAAAGCTCTGTTTTAACTGCATACTAATATGTTTTTAATTGTTACAGCAACCAATTAATATTCATGCTTGTTCAGGTAGTGTAACTTGTGGCGCGTAACGTGATTTAAATTAATGATTTAAAATGGCCTTTTTTTGTGGTGAGAATCACTATTTTTAAATTGCCTTGAGTCAAACCAATTTGCTAGACCACCTGCAATAATTCCAGTGGAGCTGTGTGGGAGTCTGCTGGTGGGCCATGACCCTCGATCACACAGGGAGTGAGAGTCTGCGTGAGCCAGTCCAAGACACCTCTCCCTTTCAGAGCTACAGATTACAGTGTCTCTGATAATAATTCTACAGAAGCAAAGCCTGTGATAGGGCAGGGCAGATGCCGAGTGCGCAGCCTTCTCTCCCCCTCCCCCCAGCTTCTTCAGAGGATCCTCTCTTCATCCTCTTCCAATGTCAGACTCAGTTCCAAAACAATGCAAAACTAAATATTTGTTTCCACTATGATCAAACGATCATTCAGATCCTAGTTTGCCTTGATGAATGCTGGTTCAGTCACCCTTTGCTCTTTGCCTTCCTTCTGCTGCAGAGACCCAACTCATCAGCCCAAGAAATGCTTTGCAGTGCAGCTCTTGTCTCAAGACACAAATGTGTGATGGTATAAGGGATGGGAAATCTCAAAAGCATTTGTCTCCACCAAAGCCCCATTTCCCCCCTCAGGTTAGTAGCCAGTTTTTCTGAGAAGTCATGGAAGGCAAAGTCCTGTAGTACTTGAACCTCCCAACCTTCTCAGTTCCTCCATACCTCTTCCTTCCACGATCAAGGCGAAGATAAAGGGGAATGGTAGATCTTCATGATCTTTTGTTCTCAAGCCCCCTTCCACCCCCACATACCCAATTTTGCTTTAATTTCTCTTCCTCTCCTTGAATTTGAGATTGCCATAAATGCAGCAATTAGTGAATCAAGAGGACAATGTTTGGCCCAGGGACCAGTTGCTGCTAAACTAGTGTTGGAAGGGGTTAAGTGGGTCATTTCTAACCCAGTGCCCTAATGTATTGCATGTATAAATCATCCTCCCCCCAAACATGTTTCCAGCATTCCCTTGAAAATTCCAACAATGGAGATTTCACAGGTGCCCAGGATGTCTCATTCCATTGCTAAATGGCTCTTACTGAGTAGTTGAAATGGGACTACACAAATAGCATAAGGTGGTGTCATGCACTCGGCCACCTGGATTTACAAAAAGGGTTTTCAGAATTTTCAGGATGCTGTAGATTAGAAAAGCGTACTACCCAGGCTTTCGTCAAGCAGCACTGGTAAAAAGGAAAGGGGTTAGGGGCAGATGGATGAATCTTCAGCAGCAGCTGGGCTGTTTCTTTATAGCCAGAAGAAATAGTGGAGCAGCTCAGTTTGAGTGGAGTCATCAGACTCGCTTGGCTGCCATTGATTTCTGATAAAATTAGGCTCCCAAATGGTGTTTCTGTAGAGCTGAAGGCATTTAAGATTATAGCAGGATTCTGTGTTCCTGTGAACATTAGTGCAGCATTTCTCAAACTTTTGATAGCTGAGGCACATTTTTTTCCTGGATTAGAATAGGAGGAACTTTTTACTCCCTGTAAATTTTCTTGGATCAACTCCCAGAGCTGTGTTCCTTGCAAACATATATTAGCCCAGTTAATGCTGGTTTCTCGCGTCTCACCCTCTTCTTTGACCAGTTTGTTGGGCCTCAAGGGTGGGACAAGGCAGTAGTTATGCTATACCTCACCACTGTAAATGGTGGCCAAGACTGTGTCCATCAGGGAAGAGTCGTAGGCTGTAGTTGGCTTTTAGGGTGGGATTGTTACCTTGACAAGGTTTGGTGACCGACCCAGTCCCTTAATTCAAATAATGCAGGGGTGGCCAAACTGCAGCTCGAGAGCCACATGTGGCTCTCGAGCTGCAGTTTGGCCACCCCTGAAATAATGCAGCAACAAAATGATATAAAGTGCTCCTGTCTGATTTTATCAAAGCATGTGGATGTTTATTAGCTAATTACAAATGTAGTAGTTAACGTCCCAATAATCAATAGGAGTCCACATACTCACTACATCAAGAGGGCAGTCTTGGGTACGCGCATTCCTGTCGGGATGATCAGTGCCATTTCAGAATGCCAGGTATAAGCATAACTTTTCTTCCAGGCTTTAGAGTAAAGTGTTCAAAGACAGAAAGAGTTCAGACTCTTCTAAACTACTGTATCTTACAAACTGGTGATAGCATAATCAGGACATTCTGTTGATAGTTTGTTAGCACTCCCCTTAACATACTAAACGGCTTATTAAAGCATTTTGGGTTCACTGACTGTGTTGCATATCAGCCAATATCTAACCTCTTGACCTTAGCTAGCAAAGCATCCTGCCTATTGTTGATCCTTAACTGGTTGCACATGTTAACAGTGTCTTCATGCTGGAGACTGTGGAGAGACCGTAAGTTAGCTGCTTGAGCACAGCACGTTTTCATGTTCTGACTGCAGTGGCAATTTCATTCTGTCTGGGACTTGAGTAAATGGTAGGCAAACATTTTCCATGGGGAACTTGATGCTTGAGATAGATCAGGTTCCCCTTTTCCTGTAAGAGGCTGCTGCCCTTTGTTTCAGGCTAATAGTTAACAGAAGTAAGAGCAGAGCAAGATGGATTCTGGATTTTTTTAAATTTGCCACACTCCTGAGAAACGAAGGGGTAACTGCACAATCTTTGGTTATAGGGTTACACGCTCAGATCCTTGCGAATGGTTGGCATGAATAATCTGGGGGCAGGGATATCCCTTGTGCAGAACAGAACAGGGAGGCTTTGATTGATATTCCCATGGAAAACAGCATGGCTCTCGCACTCTGGTATGTCATAGAGAGAGCTTGGAATATGCTTGGGAGTGTTTTCTATGTCATACTGAGTGGAGAAGTTCCCAAGTAGCTCTCCTGGTCTAGTCTAAGTGCCGTGGCTAGACTGTCTTTCTCTGGACTCTGGTATAGCTTTATAATTGCTCAACTTCTTGGTAGAAAGTATTTAAAAAGAAACAAATGACAGACTGATGTCAAATATAGAATGTATTATGTGGGAGGGGGTAACTTAATGGATTCTGATAGTAGCCCTGCTGTAGTGGCTGCTGTGCTAGACTAGGATCTGGGAGAGCCAAGTTCAAGTCCCCCCTCTGCTGTGGGAGCCTGTTGGGTGACCTTGGGATGGTCTCACACTCTCACAGGGTTGTTGTGAGGAGGACAGAATGGAGGAGGGGGAAATGATGTATGCTGCCCTGTGCTTCTCAGGGGAAGTGCAAGATAAAAATGTGGTAAAACTTTAAAAATATATTAATAAATTGAACTAGGTACAGTCAAAGAAATGAGGAGGGAGTGGGATGGCATTTGTTGACCTTCACCTTGATCTTCCTTGTGCACGGAGCATAGGTTCATGGGCACAGCCTATGTGCAGAAGCTCTGTGCTCAGTAAACATGTGGAGGTGGGCAGGGTCTGCTGTTGAAATCCCACTGCCCTTTTACAGGCTGGCTGTACTTATTTAAGAACTAGGAGTAAGGGATGAAATACAAGGAGCTCTAGAAAGAGTCTCCAGGTGAGTGTCCCAGCTGTGGCTGGTGGGGCGGCAGAGGGAAGGGGAAAATAGAGGGAGGTGAGCCATGTTTATTTTTTTCTTCTTAGCTATAAGGCAGGGCTGTCTCAAGGCATGTTGCTTTCCCAAGCGGGTAGTATGGGAGGAAAGCCGCATGGTAACAGGTATGGTTCCCTCCACCCCAGAACTATGTTGATTTGCGGGGTAGAGCCTGGAGAGGGAAGGGGTGGGGAGGGACCTCAGCAGGGTATAATGCTATAGAGTCCACTGCCCAAAGCAGGCATTGTCTCCAGGAGAACTGATCTTGGTCATCTGGAGATCAGTTGTAAATAGCTGGAGATCTCCAGGTACCGGCTGGAGGTTGGCTTTTGTGGGGAGGGACCTCAGCAG
>NW_015163610.1:100577-139791 GCF_001447785.1 Gekko japonicus
GTGATGGTGAAGCCCTTGTTCCCCCCCCCCCCTCAAGTTTCCCATCAGTGTGCCAGTGAGGGCTGGTAACCCTGTCCAGCTGTGATTGGATATGTGTCCTGTAAACTTAGTGTAGTGCAAAACCACAATTGATACTACATCTGTGGGCAGTCAGACCTATGGGATCAAACTCTTTTTTTTACCATCCAGTCACAGCTGATTTATATTTATGGCGACCATGTGGGGTTTTCAAGGCAAGAGACATTCAGAGGTGGGTTACCGTTGACTGCCTCTGTGTCACAACCCTGGTACTCCTTGGTGGTCTCCCTTCCAAATACTGACCAAAGCTGATCCTGCTTAGCTTCTGAGATCTGACAAGATTGGGCTGGCCTGGGCTATCCAGGTCAGGGCTCAAGCTCATTAGTGGGATTAAAATGGGTTAAGGCCAAATACTCTGGGTTAGTTGCTTTCAAAATTTGTCATGTACTGCCTTTCTCAGTTGCTCTGTCAATGATTGTATTTTTAAAAAACTCATAATTCAAATAGTGATTCTACTGAACACTGCTAGCTGCTTTAACAACCTCTCTTAGGCCCAGGTCACACTGAAGGTTTTGGCCCGGGAGAGGGATGGATCGGGGGCGCAGCAAACGGGTGCGATCTCACCACAACATCTGGGAAGCGGTGCGCACCCGTCCCCGATCCAGCCCTTCAGGCCAAAACCCCGCAGTAAAAAAGAACCACCCCCAGAGGTGGACTTACCGGGCATGCCACATCAAGCGCGGCCGTGGGATCGCCGCCATGCGCTTCATCTGGAGCAATCCCGGCTACCGGCCGAACTGCACATGCGCACACATGCGCAGTTCGGCTGTCTCGCTCCCCTTTCAGTGGCTTCCCCCCGGCATCTGATCGTGCCGGGGAGGAAGTGCGCGACGGCTCAGGGGATCTATGTGATCCCTCCGCCACGTGTCTTTTTTGGTGCGGCTTTAAAAAGCCGCACTTTGCCGGTGTCCCCCCCCCCCATGCTACAATTCTTCATGCTCCATGTGAAACAGTTGTGCCTACATTCTCTCTTCACCTGCTGGCTCCTTCGTCTAGGAGCCAGAGTCATGGGGCCTCTAAATTAGCTCCATACACATCTTTATGCTTCCCTTCACTGCGCAGTCCATGTTAGGATCTTGACAACTTTAATCATAACTTTCCCAAACTTGACAAAGAAGCGTGTTATTATTTCTAGTCTATTGAGGAAATTACATTGATAATAAAGTAATATCTGGGGAGATATTTCCAACTGAAAGGGAAATTTTGGATGAAGTATATCTGAAGTGTAGTAGAGCAATTTATTCCATCTGATTTGATGTGAAGTCAAAGTGAGTGCCTCCCTCCTAGGTCCTATAAAGAAAACACCTTTTATGACACTTGCTTAATTCTTTTAAATCTTTTCAGAGTCACTTAGGATATTTTCTCACTTGCTCAGTGAAGTATGTAGGAGGCTGTTTTCCAGGAGTCTCTTAGGAGTGCTTTGTGCATTCATTTTGTGTTCACTTTGATTCTGAGGGCTCACTTTGATTCAGTGGGGCTCTTGCGAGAGTGGGGCCATTGAGTGCATTGCCCCACCTGGAGCACTGATTCGCCTTACCTATCAATTGTTTGAGAACTTGGCTTTTCGATATAGGGCAATGTAGACTGGATTTTAATGAGTAAGAGCTTGTTTTTAGAACAGGAAGATTTCTTATTTTAAAAGGAGGCGTGTAGAACGGCATTCTCAAAAATGGCAGCATTCCAAACTCTGCTTACCTGACTTACTCAGCTTTGCTCATCCAGCATTTCCCTTCTCATTTTCATTTTCATTATGCCTAAATTATGCTGAAAACATACCCTATTTAGCTACTAAGGTTTTGAACACAGCAAAAAATGCTTAAAGGAGACAAAAGGTAACTTAAGGAAGTTCTGATTTGATGAAGGTGTTCATTATAAATAAGCAAAAGTTTTGAAGCATAAAATCTGTTTTTATTCACATAACCATTCATAGACACTCAAATGCACACAAGTACATGTTATGGGTCAGCGCTTTTGGGGGTTGTTGTGAAAAGAAGGAGCCAGTACTCATCGATTACCACCCATTCCCCCCTCAGGATATCAGAGAGACTTGAAAAAAGGGTGTCCGGTACTCAGTACCTGTCAATACTATCACATACACAAAAATGCCCTGTTTGGCCAAACCAGAAATTCCCGGAGGGAATCAGAGCATGTGAGAGGAAAGAGGGAGGCAGAGGAGAGAATGCATGAGTCTAAATTCAAAATGTGGCCAACTTGAAATAATCTCTTAACTATTTATCATAGGAGACTGAATGTAGTAAATCTTTCACTAGAAAATGTCTTCCAGCCCTCATCATTCTTGTACCCTTTCTCTTCAATCTTTGAACATTTCTACTTGGTTTACAAAGTATGGATTCCCATTTTTAAAGCAAGAGGCTACCCAAAGGCTGGATGTCATGATCAGTTTTTTAAAAACCAAGATGGAGTCAACATTTTTGGATGAGGAGGGATGCTGAATGATCTTGTGACTGGGAGTGCTTAAACATATTTCCAACACAATCCACTGTAGCAGCGGCTGGGGCAGCTGGGAGTGCCATGGCACCTTCAGGTGCATGTCCTGGTGCCAGGAAGGTGTGTCCCCTGCCACCGACGTAGAGGGGCACTGCAGAATTGAAAAGGGGGCACCGCCCCATGTGCCCCACCACTGGTATGGGCTTGCTGTAGTTACTTGCTATTTTCTGCATCAAGTCTCATTTTGAAGCCTTTCTAAGAAAAGGTGGGAAGTAGTGATCTCACCAAACATCATAGATGTGTTGGAACATCCCCAATTAGCAGTTGCCATATGGCAGTCAGCTTGAGATAGCCTCACTAGAATACAATGTGAATCAGCCCAAAACTGAGCTCTCTAAATCACAGAGCATTCCCAGGAATTGTGGAATGGGAGCTGGCCCACCCTCCTGCTTTCTGACCTGCTTCCTCTTGGTCTGGCAGCACTTACTACCTCTTCCCTCTCTGGACCAACACAGGGATATATGCAGCTGGGATAGTCTTGCAGGAAGTGCTGTGGAAGCTGTGGGCTGTTACTGCTTTCCACATTTGCTAGAAGTAGCAGATTACAGGGCTCTCCTTCCAGCTACTCTCAGCCTTAATGGAGCAGTAACTTCTAAATGGAGTTGGAATAACACTATAGTTCTTCCTCCAGTCTGGAGAAAGCGCTGGGGTGAGAAGGAAAGGGCTTCCCCTTAGTAGTACCTGGCTATTTCCTCTGGCTAGAAGAGCTGGAAGAATGGATGAGTAGGAGGGGGAAGGGGAAGTAGATACAATTTGTCACTTCGCTCACTCCCCCTCCCCCCCACCGCCGCATAGAGAATACTCCCTCATAGGAGAAAGTGCAAACCACATGTAGATTGTCACATGTGATTGGTGAATGTATCCCTGGACCAATATATGTGCATAGAGCAAAATGACATACAGCTGATAATCATATCTGACAATCTGCACAAAGTTTAAGATATAAGAACATAACACAACAAGATCCCTGCTGGATCAAATCAGTGGGCCACCTAGTCCAGCATCCTGTCTCACACACTGGCCAGCCAGTTACTCTGGAGAGCCAACAACAGGGCGTAGAGTCTGAGGCCTTCCCCTGGTGTTGCCTTCTATCACTGGTATTTAGACTTTTACTGTCTCTGAATATGGAGATTCCCTTTAGTCATCATGGCTAGTAGCTGCTGACAGATTTATCTTCCATGAATCTTATCTAATCCCCTATTAAAGCTAATGTACCTGTCCAATGTTCCCTCTAAGCTCCAGTGTTGTGAGCAGAAATTCTACCTCATGAGTGAAAAAAGCTAGTAGCATTAAAGTTGTAAGCCCACCCCTTTCCACTATACTGATAGACCTGTGTTCTGGAAAATAGGTCTACCCACCACTTTCCATTATATTGGTAGACTTGGCATCTAGAGAACAGGTCTATCCACCCCTTTCCACTATATTGGTAGACCTGGCCTCTGGTCTACCCAGTACCCACCCCATTTCCACTATATTGGTAGACCTGGTCTCCGGAGAACAAGTTACCCATGCCAGTCCACTATATTGGTTGGTAGACTTGGCCTTAGACCATCACCTTGTGCTGAGCCTTAGAAAATATACCCACACATTGGGGGGGGGGGACTCTTGCAGTCTACTTTGTTTTTTTTTTTAGTGAAATGTGACAACCAGCATTACAGAGGAGAAACAATCACGGTCAGAACCCTGCCTAACTTAACAAACTGGAAGTTGCTTAAATTTTATCAACCTGATGAAACTACTTATTTATTTAAATATTTATATCCCACTATTCCCTGTGACTCAAGGCACAATACTGAAAAGCACAATAGGGTGGTGCAGAAATAAAATAAAATCCTGGCTCCATTGTAGCCTATGGGGACCTTTATAGTCGATAGGCCCCATAGGCTATATGGAGAATTGATCTAGGGATATCTGAGGCTCTGGGAGAGCTGTTTTTTTTTTTTTTTTTTGGTAGAGGCACTAGATTTGCAGCATAGCTGCTGGTGCCTCTCCTCAAAATTCCTCCCAAGTTTCAAAATAATTGGACCTGGGGGTTCAATTCTATGGGCCCCAGAAGTTGGTACCCCCATCCTTCATTGTTTCCAATGGAGGGGGGGGGACTGTGTGCAGAAGAAGAAACCCCTGAGCTGGCCCCTTAGCGTGGTTTAGAGGGAACTATGCCTGTGACCATCATGGCATCATCTGGCAGGGAATTCCACATTTTAATCATCTGTTGAATAACAATGTATTTCCTTTTGTCCACCCTGAATCTACTGCCCATCAACTTCACTGGATGCCCTCAAGTTCTGCTGTTTGGGGAGAGGGAGAAAAAGTTATCTTTACCTACTCTTTGCACCCAGTGGGGGTGGGGGAATCCCCTGATTTTGCAGGCTCCTGCCCACCGCTAGCCAGCTGGCCGGTGGGAGGGAATCCCCCCAAACAGCAATGTGGCACACGATATGCCTGCATCACCCAGAAGTGACATTGGCACATCAGCGACATCTGGGGGTGATGCTCTGGATTTTGGGCAAAACTTTATGGTTTGATGCCAGTTTTACCATAGAGTTTTGCCTAAAATTCAGAGCATTGCCTTGATGTTGCTGACATGCTGATGTTGCTGACGTGCCGACGTCACTTCCAGGTGACATAGGTACGTCGTGTGCAATGTCACAGTTTTGGGGGGATGGGGTGACAATACTTCTCACTCCCGGAATGTATCCCCCACTCTCCCGCTAGCAGGCGAAAGGGACTTGGCAACCCTATTTGTACCCCATGCATAACTTTATAAACCTCTATCATGCCCCCCCTTAGTAATCTAAACTGAAAAGGCCCAGCCTCTTCAGTCTTTCCTCATAGGGACGGTGCTCCAACTCGGTAATCATCTTGGATGCCTTCTATTGCACACAGTATTCCAAACGAGGCCATGCCATAGATCTATACAGGAGCATTATATTGGCTGTTTTATTTTCAGTCTCTTTCCTAATAAACCCCTGCACAGAGTTTGACCCTTTTACTGCTGCAGCACACTAGGTTGACATTTTCATTGAGCTATCCACTATAACCCCAAGGTCTCTTGCCCTCTCGGTTTCAGCAAGTAGAGACTCCATTAGCATATACTTAAAGATGGGATTTTTTTTTGTTCCAGTGCTCATCACTTTATATTTATCTACATTGAACTTCATTTGCCACATTGTTGCCTACTCACGCTATTTGTGGAGATCCTCCTCGAGCTCTTCACAGTAGGCCTTGTTTTTTGCCTTTCTGAATAATTTTGTGTCATCTGCAGACTTGGCCACTATACTGCTCACTCCCAGTTCCACATCATTTATGAACAAATTAAATAGCATCGGCTTCAATACTGATCCTTGTGGGACTATACTGCTTCCTTCCCTCCACTGTAAGAACTGAGAGGACCCAGACCTAGAGCAAAATGGCATACAGATGATCATTATATGTGACAGTCTGCACAAGGCTTGCTTACCATCTATGTATAAGTACCATCTGACGTTCTTTGTAGGGAAAAAATGTATTTGAGCTATCCATTAAATTAGAGTATGTTACATATATAATGATACCTGATTAAACCAAACTAGTATTTTTAAGCTAACTAGAACATCCCATGATTCCTTTTTTTATTCAGTGAAGACATTTAAGATTTTTTATCTTTCTCTGTCTTTTTATATTGTAAAAAGATGGCAAATATATTTTTATGAGGGTTCTTGTTTGATTACCATGAAACATTCCTTGTGTGTGCGTGCGTGCGTGTTTTAAAAAAAGCAGAGTCCTGGTCTGCACATCATCAGAGTCCAGCGAATCAAAGGAGACCGTAACATAAAATGTTAGTGCAACATCTTTGGGGGTGAGTGTGGCAGCTTCTACCATAATTAATTATAGTTACCCCTGCCTGAAATGAAGGCCATGGGCTATTAAAAAAACCTTCCACTCTGCCAGATGTTGAGCACCTCTTGAAATTGTAACACCCCCACACACTTCTTGTAAACTTCAGAGGCTCTTGGAGGTTCTCTAATTTCACACGTTTCTCAGCATTTAATCCCAACATAGAAATGTGAATGCCCGGGGAGGGGAGAATGGAGGGGGAAAAAACTTTTTCCCCCCAAAGACATTTTTTTCAGATTTTTCCAGTGGAAAAAAATTGAATTTTTCAGGACCACTAGAGAAAAAACTCCTATGAAATAGTCTTCTTGTTAAAATGAATGCAATTGGCTCTTCTTGGCAACATCCTCCTCTCCTGCTATCTATATGTAATCATTGGTGACTTCTGTTTCAATGTATCTGAAGAAGTATGCGTGCACACGAAAGCTGATACCCAGAATAAAACTTTGTTGATCTTAAAGGTGCCACTGAAGTAAAACTTTGTTCTGCTTCAGACCAGCACGGCTATCTACCTGAATCTATATTTTTTCCAAGGCATTCACAAAATGTGTAGTATGAAGATTTATTTCATGCAAGATAATTTAGGCCTTTAGAGAATGATAATAGTGGTGTATACTGTAATAGGCAATATTTTCAGCATAATCGCTATTTAAATGTGACTATTTTTGTCCCCTGTGAACATGGTGTGATGTGTACAATGACAATATACTACTGTTTTAAGCATTATAAAGTGTAATTCAGTATCCAAATATGCTGTGATTTCTATTGTGACTGTACGAGACTGTTTTTCTCCAAATCATACACTCTGTTTTGCTTATGACAAAATTTGTGTTTGTTTTCAACTTCTGTTTTCCCTGCCTCTCTCAGATGGCAGAAACTAAGATGCACGTGCTAAGGTGGCATACGGTGCAGCAGGTGGCAGCTCCCCCTCTCATAATGGGTGCATTCACAGTTTTGCTTGTAGAAACTAACCGTGCAATCCTGAACAGAGTTATTCCATTTTAAGCCCATTGACTACACTGGGCTTTGACAGATGTAACTGTGCTTAAGACTGCTCTTTAAGCATTTTACATTAGTAGTACAATTTCATATGCTAACGACTTTTGAAATGATTCATTTTATGTTGTTAGAGTAGTTGATAAGAAAGTTTTACTTAAATTTCAGTCCGTCCGTCCCCCCCCCCCCGTATCTAGGAATTTTTCATCCATATCTCTGCACCATCTCACACACGGCTTTTAGTAAGGTTGTTCTGTTTTTGCCTTGCTAGTATTAAAGGAAACCAGTGCATCCGAATCAATGGTGGTTTACCTCTGTTTGTAGCAGGTTAGCAAGATAAAAAGAGATCTGCTCAGCTTTGAAGTAAACCCAAGGAGAGCTCAAACTGCAGATTTATTTTTATTTATTTATTAATTAGATTCTAGGTGATACATCCAGTGCTTTAGGAAATAGCACAGCTGGCATGTCAAACAATTCACTTTCTAAAAAAGCATCTCAATTGCTATTGTATACCAAGCCTAGGCTATTTATATTGTTTCCGGTTCCAGACTAACATCCTCGAGTATTGGAAGGGGGAGGGAGAATCCCGCACACTAGAATGTTGTGTGTGATAACATTTTATTTCAGGGTATAGAGAAGAAAGGAGGACAAAGCAGGCAAGAGATTTTACCTGGCACTTGAGTATGTGGGACAAAGGTATGCTCATATGTAATGGTGTTGGTCTGTATGTTCTGGTATTAAGGAGGAACAATGCAAAGAAGGTGCTTTTCTAGGCTGCAGATGACCCTGATGACTCATGCTGTTCAATGTTATTAAACACTGTAAAGACTGAAGAGGGGCTTTTTGTCTTGACATTCAGAAAACAAGACTCTGTCTGATGCAGGGGTGACCTTGATGCAGCCATCCCTGAAAGACTGGCACATTCATATGCAGATGTTTTGTTCAATCTGTGTTGCCATGCATGACTGACAGGGCTAGCTAATGCCAGCTGAAGTGCAGGTGTGTATTTTTTAGGCTGTCCCCCCCCCCCCCCCAATGCCTGTTTGTGGGTATTGCTATTCCACCATGCCCAGTCAGTTCTGTCGGAGACTCGGCCAGCAATTGAATTCCCAAAGGTGACGGCTTAATTGAAATTCGGAGGTGCACTGGCACTCGTGGGCACATAGTGTGGGCACATTAAGGATTAATGCAAACCTCAGGTGTAATTGCTCTAAGGTCCCTGTTGCAAGATCATTGTGATTGACTTGACCTCACCTTCTCCTGATCTCTGTCATTGTTCCCTGCTCAGACTGCCAAATGACTGGAAATGCCTTAGTACAGCGACATGGAAGAAAAGGGCAGATGCGGTGAGAACTGTAGAGCCTGTCAGCAGCTATCCTGGGTTAAGAACCTTGGAAAATCACTTCAGCCAATAATTGATTTCTGTGTTTATGTGGGGAAACAAAAGAATGAAGTGAGCTGGAAGGAGGGTACAGAGTCCTTGACTTACTCCTCTTTTATCCTAGAAGTGATTGCTTATCCCAGGTGAACATGTAAAGAACAACAGTGTTGATCCCTCAGATGAATGAGACTCACAATTCCTAGACAAATGTCCTCTGAAGAATACCAAAGGGATGTGGCTGAAACAACCCGGAGTCCATGTAATCAGAAGTTGTCTAAGAGTAGCAAACCTGGGATACTGACTTAGGGGGAATGGGCTTTTATGAAGGTGAGAGAAATGGGAAAATTCTTTATTGTGTTTCTCTCCCACATTCATTTGGTGTCACCTTCAAAAGCGTCCCCTCACCTGCTATGCACAGGGTGTTTGAATTGTGCACTACATGCTTGAACTGATTATTTAGTCATGACAAGAAGACCTGGTGTTCAGATGTTACCTAAGCTGAGAACTCACTAGTGTATTAAGCAAGCCATTATTCTCTCAGCCTCACTTGTAAGCTGCGGGTATGTGAAAGGATAATGGATTTTTCTTTTTAAATGCACCGATGGAGAGAGAAGGAGTAGGGTGGAAGAGTAGGCTAGTTCCCTGTTAGCCCCTTTCCCCCCCACTGCAAGTCTAGTGGGTACAGTTCTGTTTCCATAATAGAGCCGGGAGGGTCAAAGTGGTTCAGGTGACTCCATGAAACATTTCTTGTTTCTGTTCTGAAACCCACTTAAACCTGGAGAAGAGAAGAAGGAATTGGCAGAGATGCAGCAAGGTGGGAGTGAGTTGTAGTGCTCTCCAGTGTTCCCTCTAAGCTGAGTTAGTGTGAGCTAGCTCACAGTTTTTTAGCCTCCAGCTCACAGATTTTTGTTTTCGCTCAGGAAGGAGGGCTCCAGAGCAAACTAATTTATGCAGCAGCCAAATCGCTTGCTCACAACTTTAATACCAGTAGCGCAAAAGGCAGAATTTTTGCTCACAAGACTCCACAGCTTAGAGGAAACATTGGTGCTCTCTCCTCCCTGCTGCAAATACACTCAGTCCCCACCCTGTAATATGGCTGGGGTGATCACCTGGTAAGGCCCTTCCGCATTCTTCAATCTGACAGTAGTGACCCTGCCCCAGACAGTCACTTCCTTTCCTTCTGCCTATTTAAACATAGCAGTGGCTGCAGCAACACCTCAGCTGAAGTGTGATTAGCAGAGTATGCTCTTTGGCACTGCACTTCAGGAGTTGGATCAAGGCATAAGCAACTGGAGAAGGACTCTTAGCTTCACACAACAGTGTGGTTTGAATGAAGCTTTCCTTCCTGGAGCAACTGAAGTGAGCGGGAACTGAGGAGAGTACTTCTAAGCATTTTAGTAGAAATTAACTGACAAAGATGTTCAAAAGAACTCTTTAATGTAATCAGTGAACAATTACTTTATACATCTTGTGAGCAATTGAGATCCAACATGGTTTACAATTGGTATTTTTAAGTAGTCAACTGTAGCCGATAATTGAAGTTCAAAGTGTACTTTGATGTGTAGAAGGGAAGCTGTATGAAATTTGCAACAGCTAAAGTACAATTGAGATACTAAGGGTTAAAGGGTGCTTGATAGAAAATGGACAAAAGTGTAATTGGTTAAAAGGGGCGAGTGTGATTGTTACTCAAAGGCGAAAGTGGTAGAGCCTGGAAATAAGTTTTTATAAAGAAAAACATTAGAAAGCTTTGGCTAATGTATTCATCAGGCATTGTATTTTTGTGAAGAGAAGAAATACTGAAGGAAACTGTAGCATGATCTGTTGAGAAGGGAAGGGCAGTCTGGTGCTTAACCAAAATGGACGGAAGATCTTTTTAAAGAGTACAGAGATAAAGAATGAATGTGGAAAGTTTGAAAGTCATTCTAGACCTTAGATATATGCAGGGGTCTTGTCGTAGAAAAAGAGCTGCCGGAGCTCATTAGCATAACTCATTAGCATAACTTATTTGCATATGCCACACCCCTTGACATCACCGGAAGTGGCAGAAGGCCACACCCCCTGACATCACCGGAAGTGTGTCAGAAGGCCACACCCCCTGACATCACCGGAAGTGTGTCAGAAGGCCACACCCCCTGACATCACCGGAAGTGTGTCAGAAGGCCACACCCACCACTCAGGCTCCACCCCAAAATTCTCCAAGGTATTCCCAACTCAGAGCTAGGGAGCCTATCTGATGGCACACACAAGCAAACCACCCATGTCAGATAAAGAGGGAGGATACCAGGATACCAGGGCAGTTATAAGTCTGTAGGTGGCGCTATGTTCATTAATATTAAGTGTTACAGCCATATATTTTTGGCTGATGATGGCTGGAGATCGATCCTGCAACCTGTGACTCTAGTATTTGAAGAGGCATAAATGAGCAACCAGAAGAGAGTTATAACCCACTCAATTGTCTGTGCCAGATTTTCTATCCTCACACTGTTGTCTTACCATTTGCAGAAGGGATGGGCATTAATCAGACAAAAGATAAGTGATTCTGTTTTCCAGAACAGGCATGCAATGACACACAGAGCTTGTTAACCTTTAACTTTAGATCTAAAAAGTGTGCAAACTACATAAACTTCTTACCGCCACCAAGGCAGAGCACAGCTTTCACATTTGCATGTTGTATAAAGTTTTTCCATCAGCAATCCTGGAGGGTTCTTATGAGCACATTTTAGGGTCCTTTTTGTCCTTGTGGTGCAGAGATGAGAGCCCACATTTACAGAATGGAGAGTCTCAGTTTACTTCCCACAACTAGAAAAGATACCTTTACACATTTATCTGCTATTTCACACATTTATTGCTTTACACCTCTTGACCTTAAAACCTTAGCTTGCTATTTAGTTTTGTCTTTGCATATCATTAAAACATCTTCATCATGTTACATTTTAATTTGCTGTTCAGCCCTCTGTCTATGAGTTTGAACCTTACCTACCATTCCAATGTATTTCAAAAAGTGTGCCTTGCGCATGAAAGCTTGAATAAACCTTTGTTGGTCTTAAAGGTGCCACCAGACTCTAAATTTGCTCTACTGCTTCAGACTAATGTGGCTGACCACCTTGATCTCGAGCCCACATGTCCTTGTTTTGTATTATTATAAAGCCATTAAAGATAAAATAATTGCTGCACCTTGGACTATCGTACCAAGCCGATGTCAGCTAGCTGCCATGTTTCACTTGCATTTGTCCTTTCCTGACTGTGGCGCGAGTGCGCATGCTTGCTCGCTTGCTTTGCTCGCTTGCTGTAAACAGCGATAGGGAGGCACTCATGAGACCGTGCGAACTGGCGCTGCCAGACTGGGTTATCTGACTAACCTTGAGGAGGAGGGAGGGCTTGCATTCCACTGTTGGTGTGAATATTTCTGCTCTCATGAGGCACAGAGAGTCTCCCGTTCATTATGTAACCTCCCGCCAGGATAATTCCCGTGCGCGCGCTTGGATTTAATCTGCTTAGCCAATTGCATCATCATGTTATATGTAGTGATGCATCCACCCCATTGTCATTCCTAACAAGATACCTGTAGATCATGACAACGGACCTGTAGTCTAATAAAGCATAACGATTCCCTGGAAACGTGTGTGGAGATTTGCATGCTGTTGAACCTGACAAAATTGTTAGGGATCCCCTTTACCCCCATCGGACCAATTCTCTCCTGAACGAGATGAGTGGCCCCGGTGGGACAGGGGTGCCTACCTCAACAACCACGTCGGTGACTACCCCGACAACCACGGCGGTGCCTACCCCGACTACCACAGCAGCGGGAGAGGGATCGATGGGGTGGGGGGGTGAGATTTCTCCCCAGCGGAGCGCCTTCGCGCCCCGCTGGGAAGAAAAGAAGGGCCCAGGGCTTCCCTCCCGGCCGCTGCATGCGGCCGGGAGAGGGATCGATGGGGATGGGGGGGTGGGGGAGGAAGGCAAGGCCGGGGAAGGCAAGGCCCGGCTACTTACCCTCCTGCTTCGTCCTCATTCTCCAACGGAATGAGGATCGAAGCAGAGGGCGGGGTGAAGAAGGGGGCGGGGCTTCACCACGTGACCGCCCCGCCCCCTAGAGGTTCTCTTCCGGAGCGCCGTACCGGAGCGCTCCCCCCCGACTAGAGCCCTGGATATATGCAGCACCTAGCAGAAAATAAACTTGGGGGAAAGGGCATATTTTGAAAGAACACCTATCAACAAATGAGAGTAGACTGTGCCAGCAATACAGAAAACTGGAATACTGAAAAGAAAATACAGACATAGTATCTGAATCCAGACATCATAAGAAATTACATTTAACAAAAAAACAAAGGTGGGAGAAATTAAAGGCTGTTGCAGTTTCCTACCAATTCCAAATACAGAAGTTAACGATAAGCAATTTCAATAAAAACAAGAAAGTTTCAATTATTTGAAGCAATAAGAAAGTTAAAAATGAATAATAAAGACACCTTATTATAAGACATTTTGGCAAGTTCTTGCGACCTAATAAATGACTGCTTAAATAGGAATGTCCCAAAATCCTGGAGGGAAGCTGAAAGAGTAATGATTACTTTAACCAAACAAGGATCCATTGTTAATTTCCTTGTTTAGGTCTGTTATCACTATTTATCCCAATTACAAAATATTTATTGGAATTGTACTGATTGTGAGAATGACTATATAAAATACTTCCCAAATATATAGAGATTAACAAGGCAGGATTTTAAAATCTAATTGAAAATTTAATGACAGTATTCATAAAATAAAAAACCTTTTGAATGCAAAATATTAAAACATAGAATTACAAATAATATTCCTCGATACTGAAAAAGCGCCTGACAATGTAGAGTGCTCTGTCTCTCTCTTTCTCTCTCTCCCTCTCCCACATACATACTTTTATCTGATCCTTTCAGTATCCACTTATATCTCATTCTTTGTTTTAAATTTATCACACATATCAAAAGTTAGAAAAAAGCTATATATTCTCACCCTAAAGCAAGACTGATCTTTTCAGTTGTCATAAGAGGCTAGATAAAGCTTTCCTCTATCAGCATTATTATTCAGTTTTATGCCTAGTGGTGCAAACTAAGCAAGAAATGATGAAAATATAAAGAGGTTTAAGGTTATGGATAAAATATAAAAGCTAAGCCTTTATATGGATGATATACTATTACAGGCCCATTGAAATAAATGTGTAAAAGTAAGTACACAAGGCACGACTATAACAAAAGATTTGGATACAGAAATTTTTGGACACCGTTGGAAGAGCAGTGCTTTAAACTACTGGTGTAATGCTGAACTATATTTAAAATGGAGGAAAGCTTTATCGACAGAGTCTCAAATCTGGGAAACTATTTGTTCGAAATGTGCTGTGAAACATGTACATTTGCCCACATATACTGCAAACAACTAGTGGAAATGACTTCTGTCTTCTTGGTGCTTGGGGGGGGGTCAACAGTGGGAGGGCTTCTAATGTCCTGGCCCCACTGCTGGACCTCCTGATGGCACTGGTATTTCTGGCCACTGTGTGACACAGAGTGTTGGCCTGGATGGGCCTTTGGCCTGATCCAACATTGGCGTCTCTTATGTTCTTATGTTCTTATGAGTCACATATACCTCTTGGTCCCTTGCTGGTTGTCCTTAGCCACACTAAACATTTAAAGGCAAGGCACAGAGGTGAGTATAATGTGACTACTGCTGCCAGAATCCTCTGTGGAAAAGAGGGGAAGGGAAACAAAGTTCCTGATATTGTGAAATGAGAGCACAAACTACTTGACTATGCCATTAATGGCCAAACTGACCAAGTACTTAGGAGTGAAAGACAGAATTAATTATTTTGATTTTACTTATTATTATTTATAGGTAAAGTAAGAACACTGGTGCAACTAAAATTCTGTAAAGCTTCTGCTAAAAGCACATTGCGCTGCAGTGCTTCAATAGCATTGCATGTACTCCTACTTCACAGTTAATGAATAAAAATAATTGTTATTTACACACTGCCTCATAGTCATAAGTGTCTTAAAACAGTGCATAAGAATAAAATTACATGGTCACTGTATAAACAATCAAAACTAATAAAACAAACTTTCATCTCCCCCCTCCCCCACTTACCAGAAGGTTTTATGCCCACAATTTACACAAAAGCTCACAAAATTAAAAATACTTGCTGGATTAAAATCTGGCTGTGTTTATATATTCTTGGTTGCTGATAAAATAAGAGTATGGGCCATAGGCAAGGTGGGCATTCACAATCATGTTTGATAAATATGCTCAAGAATTCCTTGATCATTATATAATAATTTTGCAATCAGTTCCCCAAAATTTTGAAATCAGGTGGGGAAAATCACTCCTGGGTTGCAAAGTGATTTCTTTCTTCTTTTTCAAGACAAAAGCAAGCAAATATTACTGTATTTTTTACTGCTTCCATTGGCTGAGCTGCTCAGTGGCTTGGTTCTCTTTCTGCAGCATTGTATGTTGATGATGTAAACCTATATTTATACTCAAGAGTATTGATTTAACTTACTTGAATCTGAGCTGCTTTCAGTTGCTGGAAGGCAAGAATGTATGAATATTTTCAACATATACTTGCATTGCACTGGAAGCTCTGATTTGTGATCTGTGGAACCTTTCCATCTGACCTACACCTAGCTGTGTCCTTTCAAAACTAGGAATCTGGGATTCGGCAAAGTGTGCCCAAACCTTAGTCAGATGGGTTGTGTGTGTGTGTGTGTGTGTGACTGAAAACGTCCCAAGCTAGGAACTATGGGTTGCATGTTATAGATGCCTTTGTGCAGGCATTATAAAACACTTGGGTTGATGGGTAATGGCCTGGCACTCCACAGACAGCATTCTAACACCCATCGTACTCTGCTGCATTAAGCTGTGCAACAACTTTAGATTATATTGACCATTCCATCTTTAAGAAATGTGATATCTGCTTTAAATTGTATGTGGCCTTTTTTTTGTAGATGCCTCTATTCTATGGAATATGGCCTTCTAAAGGAGGCCAGAAACTTGCCTTTTTATTGGTCTTTAGGAAATGGTGTAAGGCAATGTTCTTTAGAAGTAACCTTGACAGAGTTAAATATTCAGCATTGAAGTTTGGGCTGGTGAGCCTGTCAGGCATGTATGAAGTTTTGATATGTTGTGTTTTAAATGGTTTTATGAATGTGTATTGTTTAATGTTTATTATTCATATGCTTGTTTGGAATGTGTGTTTTGTAAACACCTCGAGCCCCTTACGACAGAGAAAGGTGGCGTATAAATCTTTGAGTCAGCCACTCCTATCTGTCCCTGTAGTGTTAAAAACATTGGACCACCTTGAGCTTGAAACAAATCCTGCCCATAGGCAAGTAGTAATGTATTATTTCATATAAAAATTTCCTTCCTTCTATAGAATTCTGACCTTGGCAAAAGTCATCGTTTCCCCCAAACTGGTAACAAGCATAGGCATCCCAGTCCTGCTAGCAGAGAAATTGTTGGTAGTTCGTAGGTATGACTGATTGCAACTTTCAGCACAACCAATTTCCCAAGAATACACATAATGAGAACTAGTAAGAAAAATTGGACAAGCAAGAAAGGGCCTAGCCTTTTTATTTTATATTTATGAATTATTAAGCAGCACTGGATAGAGATTAAATTCCCTTTGTTCAATATTTATTACTGTTTCATTTCCCTGAAAGTGGGACCACTGTGGAGGCTGACAGGTCCTGTATTTGCATGAAGTCAATCCAAATATCCTTGGCGAAAGAAAAGCTAATTTGTAATTTCCTATACAATATTGCCATTTTGTGAATACATTGCAATGTCATGATACACTAGAGACTAGGGTCTTCCATACCCCCAATTCTTTACATTTGTTTTTAATAGTAGGAGAATGCTCCAACTAGAAAATCATGACATCTGGAAACTGGCCATTTGTCCAGGCATTAAATTGTCAGTTGTTTGACAATAAAACTCTAAAACGCATGTAAACTACATGAGTCTTTCCAATCCCATTTCTAATTTGAAGTGCTTCCATGACCCTGGAATATGTCCCCCCCCCCATGGGTGGATAACAGTAGCCGTATTTCTTTGGTTGTAGAAACCACAATCCTGCTGTATCGATCATTTTTTATCCCATCCTCCCTCCAAATGATATCAGAGCAACAGATGTGGCTCTCCCCTTCTCTACTCGATCATTGCAACAACCCTGTGAGAAAGATTAGCCTTAGAGAGTGTGACTGGCCCAAGGTCACATAGTATGTTCCATGGCAAACAGGAGATTTGAACTGGGGTCTCTCCAGCCCTAATTCATCACTCTCTAACTAATAATTGGATCAGGCACAGCAGTTAGCACATTAATAAGAGTCACACTTCACAGGCAGAGATATGCAGGTGAAGGTTGTACTTTGCCCCCACAAAGAACCATTCCAAAAGTCTTCTGGCACCTCTAATGGGTAGGAATAGACTATGAAGTTATTTTTAACTGTCAGTTGGTTATAGGCATCACCATCGCCCCGACCACCACAATGTCTACAGTAGAAGGCGCAAGGTAGGGAATGGTTGCATGCCCTGTTTGACCTCTTGGCTGCTGTGCTAGAAGGTCGCAGCTGCACTTGCCTCTGGATAGGTGCAAACTGTTCTCTCATCAGGAGCTACAGATAAAACAAGCAGGGATATATCAAGGGATGACTCTACCCTTTGGAGTAGGGTAAGTGCTGTGGCTGAGTGGCCGAGGACATCATGCTTCACCTGGCAGAAGGTCCCAGTTTCAGTTTCGGCATGTCCAGTTCAAGGTAGCAGGCTTGGGAGAGACTCTTCTCTGCCTGAGGCCCTAGAGAGCCCCTGCCAGTTAGATTAGATAATAACAGTCTAGATGGATCAATGGTTTGACTGAGTGTAAAGCAATGTCTGATGCACACAGGTGCCCTTTCTCTTACCTGGCAACTATAATGGG
This sequence comes from Gekko japonicus, assembly GCF_001447785.1. NCBI lineage: Eukaryota > Metazoa > Chordata > Lepidosauria > Squamata > Gekkonidae > Gekko > Gekko japonicus. Next base: position 118,349 of record NW_015163610.1, read on the forward strand.
AACAAAACCAATTTAACCTGGAGCAAAGGCTTCAGAAAGTATTTGTGCGCAAAACCCCAAAGGCAAAATGTCTTTGTAAAATGAGGAAAGGGTGCAGTCTGCTGAACTGGAGATCTTTCGCATGCTGCTACTGAAGGTTTGTATGATGAGGTGCCTGCTTGGCTGTTGTGGCCAGCTAAGGCTGGGAGTCTGTGAAGTGCTGCTGGGACCTGTAAGTCTCTGCTTAGGAGGCCTGTTTTTGCTGAAAGTAATATAATATTCATGGGAGTCTTGAGGCAAAATCTCTGTGCATCATAATGAAAACATGCCAGTTAGTGTCAATTTGCGCCTGCCAATAAAACACAAAGAGAAAAGCATCTGTTCAGCTGAAGAAAGGACTAATGATAAACAAAATTGTTATCCTTGCCTTGAATAATTGAACAAGAACACCATTCAATATTTCATTTTGATAATATTTGGTTAGCATGAGCCCTAACCTTCTTTCAAATGCAGGATAATCTGCATGACAGCGGGAGAAAACCCTCCGAAAAGAAGATAATTTTGCTGCAGCCTACCATGGATTTTTATTAATCAGTTGTTAGCTAAAATTGGTTAATGAGCTGAGCTCAATTAAGAAGCACAGGCACTGAAACTTGATGTGGCTAAATAATTATAGCTTTTGTCTACTAAGCCTGTAACCCCAGGTGACCCAATTATTATGAGAATTCATGTGCTCTCTTCCTATTTTTGTAATTTGGCTCAGAAAACTCTTTAGTAAAAGTCTCAGAGTGGGTGGTTATTTTTTGATAGCATATAGAGGGACATGGATTTCTTCTTTGTGAGATAATTGTTTGGAGCACATACAGTTCCCCCCCCCCCTCTCTCTCTCTCTCTCTCTCTCTCTCTCTCTCTCTCTCTCTCTCTCTCTCTCTCTCACACACACACACACACACACACACACACACACACACACACACACACTCACATACACACACATGGCTTCATCTATTTGAAAAAAAATAAAGAAGCCATGTTTTTTCCCAGGGAAAAAAAAGCCTAGAAATGTTGGAGGAAATAGAAATGTTTGCGGTACTTGCTTACCAAGCCTAAACACATTTTACTGCTTTAACAGTATAAAATGCATAATCTATTGCCTAATTAGCATATAAAATAGTATTATTTGGCATATTAAAAATATAAATACATTCATTTTCTACAAGCAAAATTGCAAATACCTCCAATACAAGAGAGAGAATGCGCTCACTGTGAATAGTTACAATCTAGGTTACCTGAGTACATTTATCTTAGTTTTCCCATCTGAGAGGCAGGAAAAAAATAAAGTAAAAAACAGAAAACACAAATTTTGTTGTAAAGAATAGTGTTATTTGCCCAGAAAAAGCCTAATACAGTCACAATAGATATTGTGAGTGAATGAAGTCTGGCCTTACAATAATTTCACTCATTCCAAATAAGGGGGGGGGGAATTCATGAGTCCCCCACCCAGTGTTCTTTAAAATTTCCAGTATCCTCACTGGGAAAATACTGGGGGAGGGGGAAATATCAGAGGCAGAAAAATAGAAACCCCACAAATATTTTTCCCTCCACATTTTACCAATCCCCCCCCCCAGGCTATTGTATCTCTAGTAGGAACTACATAATCATTTGGTGAATTAAAGTAATGGATTAATTATGCATTTGACAGAAATACCATGGAAATGGTACATAGTATACCTGTCATTCAAGAGGGCTTTTCTACACAGATAACAGGGCTGTACTATAGCAAAATGGATCTGAAAGCTAATGAGTTAGGGTCTGTGGTCTATACTACTGCATATAGTTTGTACTGTCTCTTGCTGTAAATTGGATGCTACTGTGTAATTTTTGCATTGTTTAATGTGTTGCATTAATACCTAAGCTTTGCTTCAGGTCTGTTTCAGATTTCTGGTTTCCAAATCCCATTGCAATGTTTATTGGATGTCCCATCCTGTTGACTGTATTGACTCCCTCTGTGTAATCCACCTTGAGTCCCAGTGAGAAAGGGGGACTATAAATAATGCAAACAAAGAAATGAACAAATAAAAAATAAATATGTGGCTGGTTTCAGCAGCTTGTACTGGTTTCAGCAGCTTCATCCAAGGCAGGCAGTAGCAAAAAGGGGCCTGTAATGATTCAAGTTTTGGTGTGTGTGTTTCTTTAAATGTTTAGTTTGACTGGAGTAATGTAAGGAGAGTGATAGAGGAAGACAAGTGTGATGTGATTGGCTGATGACTGAGAGTGAGGGAGGAGAGATGTCTCTGAGCGGATTCTGTGTTCTTGAAGAGACAAGTGTGGAGAGGGTTTTTTTGTGAGAGTCTGTATGACAGAGGGAGCAGTTGGAGCTTAGTTTAACCTGTGTGACTATATGAGCAAGAGAGTAGCCTGTGTGGCTATGAGAGAGAGAGTTTAGCCTGTGTGGCTATGAGGAAGAGATAAGCCTGTCAGAGTTGAGTTTTGGTGTATGAGAAACTGTGTGTGACGCCAGGCTTTGTCAGTTATATTTTCTTTTTCTTTTTTTGTAAAGATTTTATTAGCTCCCCTAAAAAGGGGAGGTATTTCGCGTAAAAGAAAAAAAAAGGGAAGGGTAGACAGCGGGAGAAAGAGAAAGCTGAGTGATATATAAACTGGTAAATTAAACTGTTAGTAATGTCCAATTAATCTTCTTGGGCTTCTTCTGTGTGTTGTCAAACTTCTTTTCTTAGTTCAGTCACATATAATTCTCTGTTAATATGTTAGTAATGTTCCCTTGAATTTCTGTTAATGTTCCCTTGAGTTCCCTTGAGTTTCTGTTAATAAAAAAAGAAAAATCTCTTCTGGAAACAGTCAGAACCGCTTCTTTGCGTGCTGGGCACTTTTACTATCGCTGACGTGCAGGGGCTTCCTCTGTTATCTTCTACTTCCGGCTTGTTAAATCCTCCTTCGGGTTGCTGTTAACATACTCAGTTCATGCACTATAAATCCTCTTCCTTTCATGCCTTGGAGGTCCCCAACTTTGAGAATGGTATTAATTTCATTTCGCTTTTATTTCCGCTCCCAAACTCTCTATTGGGTCCTCCTCGAAACTGGACGTATATAAGCGCTTGCCAGGCACTCCTCGCTGTCACAGTTCAAACTTTTCCATTTTACAAAACTCCCATCGGATTCACAACCATAAACAGTCCAAAACACTAAACAGCCGGCTCTCACACACAAGCAAACGCCCAGACGGAAGTCCCTCCCTTCTCTCCGCTCGTTTTTGCCCAGCTCCGACATCTTTTCTTTTTTGTTTACTTTTAGAAAGTTCTTAAATTGTGCTCCAGAGAGACAAAACTTTCTCTCGCTTTATTTCAAATACATCAAGGGAAAACATCACTGTTCGCTCAGTCCATTCCCCCCCTCCTTTTCTTTTTCGCTTATGCAGTTAGAGGGTTAACCTCCTCGCCTTTTTCGCTGGGTGGGGGGGAAGCGGTTTTAGATCTTTTTCTTTGCATTTTGACAACTCACAGTTAGGCCGATCTTTTCTTTTTCAACTTTTTCGGATGATCGCTTTATCACTCGGTGACGTCTGGTGGCTCCGCTAAACCCCGTAAAACGGGATCGCTCACGCAGCAAGGTCCAAAGGGGCAGGGCATGGCGGGCGCCTCGTCTCCAACCTCTCGGCTGAGAGCGAGACTCCCCCCTCGAGCGCCCTAAAGCGCCCCGGATCCGAGCTCCTCACATCCTGAGGGGCTCGTTCGGGTCTCCGCTCGCGCGGATTCCCTCCTCCACCGCGGGCGGGCGAGACGCCCCTCGGGAGCGACCCAAGGATGCGTCCGCCTTTCGCGGGAGCCAGACCGGAAGCCGTCAGTTATATTTTCTTTCTTCAACAACAGTTCAAAAAATACCCAGAAACCTATTTTGTTCTTTTATAAATAAATTATTATTTGTTTAAACTTATCCCAGCAATCAGAACAGTCCTTCCTCAGGGCCACATAGTCCTCTGAAGCACCCAGACTCTGGGTCATTCTACCAAAATAGAGAGATTTGGAATTTTTAATTCCTGGTGGCAGCAGAAATCTTCTAAGTTCATGTAGACAGAGTGTGGTTTAAAGAAGAAACAGTCTCACATCAGGTCAAGTTCAGTGCCTGTTATTTCTGAATGTAAAGGCTGAGAAAGTTACCTGAGTTCCCAGGCAGCCACTGTACCTCAGAGGAGATGGGTATAAGGACTGTTGGTAGGTTTGGATACAGATGCTAAAAATAATCAAAGTTTTAAAGTATTCCAAATCTTGAACAAATATGTTGCATTGTATACATTCTGTTGCGGGAAGGACATGATATTAATTGAACAAAATAAATAAATAAATCATTATGAATCTCTGTTTAATTGCACAATATGATTCTGTTAGCTATGGAGTAGAGCTGTGCAATCCTGTTGTGCTCACAATTCTGAATCTATTGCCTATTCCCTGGTTCTTTTGCAAAATACACATATATTACAAAAGAAGTGTTTGATCCTAGTAGTAAGGGTTTTTTCCTTCAACAGAGAAGAATGTTGGATCTAACTTATTATGTATGGACATTGTCTGCCATCTGTTAGTGAACCACACAAGCTTTAAAACTGTACAACCAATTGCTAGGGAGTCATAGGTCCCAGTCTCACCGGCAGGAAAAGCCACGTTGGAAGTGCAGCTTCTTAGAGCCGCACCTAAGGAAAGTGCGGCATTGGGATCAGACGCTTCCCCCTAGCCACCGCACATATTCTGTCCGGCACGAGAAGCGAGGCAAAGACGGGCGAGCCAAGGCTGCTGGAGTATTTGTGCACATGTGCAGTCCGGCAGTTGCACATGCGCAGTCTGGCAGTCCCTCGAATAACACGGGCTGCTGGCGCGTCCGTGATCTCACACCCGGTCTTGCTGTGGATCTTCCGGTAGGTACTACATTTTCCCTAGTACCTTTTTGATCTGCATTTTCGGTCGGAAGAAACGGATTGGGGGCGGGGGGCGTGACGCTTGCCAGATGTTGGCATCTGATTGCGCCCGTTTGCACCCTCAACCCATCTGCTTCGCGGGGCAAATCCTCCCGTGTGACCAGGGCCAATCTGGGAGACCCATGTTGAAACCCCCACTCTGCCACTGTAGCTTGCTGGATGACTGTGGCCCAGCCACTGGCTGTCACGGGGTTATTGTTGTGAGAAGAAAATGGAATGGGAGAACAGTGTTGCAGTCCCCTTTGGGTCCCCATTTGGGAAAAAGTGGGGTATAAATATATAAATAAATAAGCCTGAAGAAGAGAGCTGTGACCCTTGTCAGCTTGCTTACTTTCCCCAGCTGAAACGGGTTAAGAAATGACTTCTCTGTCTCTCCTCTGAATCATCCCTGGAAGAGGAAGAAGAACAAAGTGGAACCACTTGGCGTTCTGCCAGCACAGATCCTTGCTAAGTTCCACTGTGCCAGCCCCTTCCTGAGAACCAAAATAATTTTTCTTCAGTGAGCAGAAGTGTCATCCTTAATATGTATGCTCCTTTTGAAGACAGGTGGAGAGCTAAAAAAAGTGTGAAGGGAGGGGATGAGGAACAGTTTCGGATAATGACAGTAATTTGTTTATCTTCTTTGACAATCATACCCCTAATAAGCAGGTGGCTTCCTTTCAAAGATTTTTCTGGGAAGGAAAAAAAAGAGAGTATTAAATTTATTTTGCTTTTTTCCCTGATTGTAAAGCCGAATGCCAAATGGATGAGCAGCTCCGGTTTCAGTTGTCTGTTAGCTTGTTCTGTGCAGATAGTGTTTAATATCAGAGTAGCATCCAGGTGTTATTTCTGGCACACGAAACTAACAGACTAAAGTATAGCACTAAAATCTCTTACTTTTCCCCCACTCCTGCTCTTCCTCCAAGGAGCTCAAGTGGCTTCCTCATTCCCTGCTCCATCCTCACAACAGCTCTGTTAGGCAGGTTATGCTGAGAGAAGTGATTGGCTCACAGTAACCCAGTGATCTTTATGACCAAGTGGAGATTTGAACCCAGATCTCTATAGTCCAACACCATAACCACCTGCCTGTGTTGGGGGCTGCACAGCATGGGTTGCCAAAGGACCTGATATGCCTCTTTCACAGTACTTCAGCAGTGGTTTATTTCCCAAAGAATTGCTTTGCAGATGTAGCAGATATTTAGTGACAAGAAATATGTGGCATATCAGAATCACTGGATTACTTCTGGCTTCCTGTGATAGAATGCTTTGCGTCATGTACTGCCCTAACTCCAGTCACTGTTCTTCTCCAGATAACTTTAAAAGTCTTTTTGCTCCATATTTTCATAGAAGAATCTTTTCCATTATGTTTCTCTCTAGATGTTTTCTTCTTCACTGTTTATTCCATCTTTCAGACAGTGACCAGAACAGAATACTGTATTCTGGTCAGTCTGTACCACTTGGTGTGCAAAATTCCCTGACACTGTTCTAGTTACAGTCAAGTAGGGGTTTCATCCCAATTTTTATAAACGATAGCACCCTGTCTCAAAGAACATTTACTTCTTGTTCTCCTTCTAAAAGCTCATTGTTTTCTGAGTATTCATTCATTTCAGTACTCCATAGGATACACATGCTGTGGCATGCAATTAACGTATTCATAAATACTTACATTTTCCCAGACTGAATGAAATCCACCACCAGATTCTGCACTCAGCAAAGCCCTTTGGGATCATAGGCAGCAATCGTTCTCAGTTCTGCTGCCTGAGATCATTTAGCTTGAGAGGCTATGTGCCAAAGCTGATGCTTCAAACATGTAAGAACAATTCTCTTCAATTTTTTTTTCTGATCACAAAGCAAAGAAAGGATCAGTGAATAGACTTCAAAGAAAGTCATTTTGCTGTGTTTTTTAATTCTTATATGAATGTAGGTGTGTCTTTGTGTGTTACTTTCTGAAGTGAAAAACTTTTGAATACTTTCCACTATAACACCAGACCCAGTTTGCCTATGCTTGGATGAATAAAGGACCAGTCTGTAGTAATTTCCATACCAGCTGTTTGGTCAGGATTGGGCAATGGTTTTTCCCCTGCTTCCACAAAGGTTTGTGCTGCACCTTCTGGCTTTTCCATGGCTTTACTGTATCCTTTCCAAAACCTGCTGTAAGATTATCTTTTGGAAATATTGCAGCAAATGCAGGGTAGCTGCTGTGTGAACAGGAATGTCCAGATCTTTCCTGGCCCTGCTCACATCAGCACCATTTGTTCCGTCACAGTCTCTTGTGGCAGCCTTTCCCCCTTGCAGTACTGTGGAAGGGTTTTGAGGGTTTTTTAAATCGGCATTTGCTACATAACTATATCATGATAATGATCTATCTATAGGCCCTCTAAATTACCATCTTTCAGTTTTTTAGGAAGGTAAGTCTGTAGCCCCTTTCCTTGCAGATATGTATAAAGGTAAAGGTAAAGGTTCCCTTGCTCGAAAGCCAGTCGAATCCGACTCTAGGGTTGCGGTGCTCATCTCCGTTTCAAAGCCGAAGAGCCAGCGCTGTCCAAAGACGTTTCCGTGGTCATGTGGCCGGCATGACTAAACACCAAGGTGCACGGAACGCTGTTACCTTCCCACCGAAGTGGTACCTATTTATCTACTTGCAATTTCTTGCTTTCGAACAGGAGAAAGCATATTTCCACAATGAAAAGGGCTAGAGACTGTTTCTTTAAAAAGAATGTTAGGAATTCAGAGGACCAATTTGATTATGATAATGAGCGCAGTCTGGTGATTGCTGACAGCCTCCCCCCCAAGATCCTGGGGCTGGCCACCATAGGTTACTGGGACAGGGAAAACGCAAGGAAACCTGCTATGTGGAAGTCCCATTGCTGCTATGCTTAATTGGCAGGCCCTGGAGCAGTGAGAAAACCCTGAGAAATTGTTGTAGTGTGGAAGATCACTATGTTACACACAGATGCAGAGTTTTCTTCTGATTTTTTTTTTTTACTTGCAAGTAGCATCTGAGGCTGCCATCAAAAATGGGGATGTGGTCAGGGAAGGATGAGAGATTGCTTAATGTATTCATTTCTGCCCACCTCCAACCTGCTTTCTCATGGCCTGCAGCGGACAAAATAAGGTTGAAAGCAACCTTGTACATATTCAGAGGAGTTCTTTCTTTTTTTTTACTTCATACACATTTTCCCCCTATATGCTTTGGCACTGAAACTTTGTGCCAGAGATCGGTCATGATAAGCCCTGCCTCACAATCACTCCTGTGAGAAAATACCCTGTAAGTGTCTTGCATGCCGAGGCTTTAGTCTTAAAATTACTTTCCTGGGAGTAAGTCCCATTGAATAAAATAGGACTTCTGAATAGACCAGCTCAGAATTGTTCCCTGATAAATGCTACATAAAATAAGTGATGGCTAGAGGCACATCGCAGTTCGGGTGCAACTGGACAAGATGGTTGATCTGTGATTGTCTTTCCCATCTCTTTTACTTTTCTGTAAATGGCAGCTGTGTGGAGCCTGGTACAGATGCTCCCCACATGTGTTGAATCACTGCACTGGGAGGGAGTGGGGGCACTCACCTCTTGCCACCATGCCATTGCCTTGTTATCTACAGACTGCTGCAGTTCAGAGGAAGTGTATGTATGCACATCCCCTCCCTATGATTAGCAGTGCTCTGAAAGCAGCCTGGTCATATTCTGCAGACTACCAGGAAATCAAATTGAGGCAGATGTTGGGGCCAACCTGCTCATACCCTCCTCCCTCTCCCCATGGTGACTCATTGAGTGGGGGGGCTAATCTGTTCCAGTCGCGCGCGCGTGTGTGTGGGATATAGGATTGTCAACTCTAGGTTGGAGAATTCCTGGATAGTTTGGGGGGGGGAGCCTAGGGAAGGTGGGGTCTGGGAAGGGAAGGGATCTCAGTGAAGAATAATGCCACGGAGCCTACCCTTCAAAGCAGCAGTTTTCTTCAGATGAACTGATCTCTGTATTGTGGAGATCAGTTGTATTTCTGGGAGGTCTAGGGGGAACTGTATCAGGACTTAAATGCTGAAGTGAGAGTTTTAACCCTTCCCCTGCATACCATTTTCCCAGTGTAGATCTCTGCTCCCCCAACAGCTATTTGTCTTGGGAGGAAAATAACAATATATGTTTTGCTTAACAGAATATGTGGCTATAGTGCTAGGATCTGGAAGACCCATGTTCAAATACCTTCTCTGCCATGGAAGCTTGTTGGGTGACCTTGGACCAGTCACACAAGGGTTGCCAGGTCTGGTTGGAAAATACCTGGAGACGTTAGGGGTGGATCCAAGAGAGGGCGGAGTTTGGGGAGGGAAGGGGAGTGTCCTCAGCAGGCCCCACCTGGAGGCTGGCAACCCTAAGTCACACACTCTTAGCCTGACCTACCAGATAGGATTGTTGTGAGGACAAAATGCAGAAGGAGAATGTTGTAAGCTGATTTGAGTCCCCATTGGGGAGAAAGTGGGATATAAACAAAGTAAATAAATAAACATGGGGAAAATAGTATGGCAGTTGTGTTTCCGGTTTGGAGGCCCCTGTAGTTTCTGTTTATAGCCTGCTGAGTTCCAGTCACAGGTCTCTAATGCCTCATCTCATTGCACCCTGAAATATCCGATTCTGTGTGGTGAAGCTGAAACAGCACAATCTGCTAATTAAGGGTATTTGCCTTGCTAATTGCAAGAGGGCAGGACACCCTCCAACAAAGAATATATTCAAGATCAGGGTGGCCAACTGGCAGCCAATAGGCTGCATCTGGTCCCTGCCTTAAACATTTTCACCCACCCACCCATTTCCTTGTGCCAGAATGGGACTGTGAGCCATACTATAGTTTCTTACCTGATAAGCACCCTCTTGTTTTTCAATGGTTCCTAACAGGTAAGGAGAGATACAATGGTGTGCGGTTGCAGCTACTGAGATTAACTTTCAGCATTGCGTTTTCTGGACCTGATTCATGTTGCTCCGGATAAAGCAGAATTTGCATGTAATGATATCTCCACATGTGTTTCTGGAAGATCTGGAAGACAAATTGCTATACTGGGATGTCTCAGATAACTTGGTTCACTTCTTGCTTCGGCCTCTTTGAGTCATCTTGGATACACTGTCTAGTTCTCCTTTGCTTCAGTTACTTCTGCCTTGCCTTAAGGCTAGATGTATGTTCATGCAAGCACACATATTGCTCAGAGACAGCAACATAAAGTCATCACAGATCAAACACAGAAATGGCCATCACAGATCAAACATCACAGACAAAGATTTGGCACCACCTGACATAACCCCAAATAACACAAATATCCAGTTGTGAATTAAGTGATGCATGATGGACTCCTTTACATCCGTGTATCAATCTGCACAGGTTCACTGTTGTTATTGTTAGGCCCCCCCCCTTTTACAGCCGCTAAGTGAATAAGAATGCCTGTAATTCCCAAGGCAGTGGACAGCACTTGTCTCATTTACATTAGAACTAAATTCCAGCTTGAATTCAGCTGAAACCCTAGAAGAGAAAGAAAAGGAGTAGCTTTGACTGAAAACTGCAATCATTCATATGATCAGAAGCAGGGGACAGACTTCCTTTGATTATTAGACGTCTGCACTGGCTTAAACCACTCTCTTGAAATGCTTAGCTGCAGGGTCTAAAATGCCTCATTATCATCCTCTCTGGAGCCCTGTTGATGCAAGGATAATTACTTTTGTTCAAAAGAATAAAATCACGGAAGATTTGGACTAGTGCAAATTACTCACCTCTCCATCCCCTTGCAAACAGAAAACTCAATGGAAGAGTTATACATAAACCTGAGTGCTGAGGTTGGTGTGGCTGAAGGACTTGGAGCTGACATGTTTTTTATTTTCTTTCATGACTCCTTAAAGAAGAAGAGACAAGATTGGATTTATACTCCGCCCTTCACTACCTGAAGGAGACTCAGAGTGGTTTCCCTTTCCCTTCCCCTCCCCACAACAGACACTCTGTGAGGTAGGTGGGGCTGAGAGAGTTTTCTGGAGAACTGCCCTTGAAAGAACAGCTCTGAAGGAACTTACGACTGACCCATAGTCACACCAGCAGTTGCATGTGGAGGAGTGGGGAATCAGACCGGGTTCTCCCAGATTAGAGTCCGCACTCTTAACCACTACACCAAACTGGCTCTCTACACCAAACTTGTCAGTTTACAGACCTTTTTTTTTGCACATATTTGAGTAATAGTCTCTGAAGTCTTCTGAGGATAGGCTTTGGTAGGTCCATGGTCCAGCTGCCAGCATTCATTCCAGTTAGTTTTACCAGAACATGCTTGGCATAAACCACTAGAGTAATTGAGCAAGAACCCCAGGACTGGCTAGGAAGGAACAGGGAAGCAGGGGCTGTTTCCTCTAGGGCTGCAGACTCTATCTAGTCCCTGGGGGCAGATTGTCACAGCCATTCCTTATACTGCTTTTGAGCTGCTAGTGTCATGCATAGATGGGGGCATACATGTGCCGACTGATAGTGTATGAACTGTGTGTATTGACTTTTAGCATCCTACTGAGAGCCCCAGGCAAGCTGTGTTTTTTGTGAAGTTAGAGTGCAAAAATCTGTGTATGTAGAGATCTGTCTGTCTGTTTGGTGAATGGGGAGTTGCATTTCTACTTCAGTTCAGAGTGTTCAAAGCTACATGTGGGCCAACCCATGTCATTGCAGGTAATAATCACATTTGCCCCGGCACCACTCAGTGCATGCAGCATCTGTTCCCCCAAGGGCTGTCATGGAATTAATCTCAAGTGCTACTTCAAAGGCTCCAACTTTATACACATTTCCTCAGTGTAAGCAAGCAGTATGTCAGTTGTCACGCATGACTGTCACACAGACGGGCATCCATTTTATACACACAAGTAAAGGCAATTTCAAAATCCCAACTTGTATACATTCACTGAAACAGTTGTGTGATCAACATGTAATAACCTATGTTTTGTTTTGCATGCAATTTCTGATAGTACAAAGAGAAACCTTGATGGAAATGTGCCCCCCCCCCCCATATGTGGGTCCAGAGGACTGTGGAGGATAGGTGCTCTGATCCCAACCAGTTGTAGCTGATTTCTGCCTCCCTCGCCAGCCTTGCAAAATGTAAAAAAATCATGCAATAGTCATGGAAAGCATCCCCAGAATGGTGAGGGGCCTCTAGCAGAGCAGAAGCAGTAACAGAACACCACTGCAGTGGAGTCAACGTTTTCTGCTTTTGCCATTCTTGCAGCTGGAGGGATAGCTTTGCTGTCACCCTGGCAACTGAATTGCCTGTTTCCTCCTTTCCATCCTGCATTCCAGGAGTGAGCAGCCAGCTCTTGTGCAGTTGTTAAGTTTGTGCAACTGTAAGGGGGTAGGAAGCCCACTTGGAGAGAAAGAGAAGAAGAAGAAGAGATTGGATTTATACCCTGCCCTTTACTACCCAAGGGAATCTCAGAATGGTTTACAAACTCCTTTCCCCTTTCCCTCCCCACAACAGATAGCCTGTGAGGTAGGTGGGGCTGAGAGAACTCTGACAGAAACTGCTCTTTTTCAAGAACAGCTGTGCCAGAACTATGGCTTGCCCGAGGTCATCCAGCAGGTGCAAGTGGAGGAGTTGGGGAATCAAACCAGGTTCTCCCAGATTACAGTCCGGCACTTAACCACTATACCAAACTGGCTCTATTGTAGGCAGCTCATAAGATGAGGCAAGACAGAAGAGGAAAATCTTTCATTCTGGCCAAGGATGTTTTCTGGACTATTACGCAAAACTTCACTTGATTGTTCAGTTCAGTTAGGAATGGATGTAGAAGTGCTGCCCTCGAAGAAAATGTGAAAATCTGCAACAGGCCCTCCGAAACCCATAGCTTGAGCTGTGTTATTCTTGTTAATGAAACAACCATCCAGATCGGGGCTGTGTGAGGAAACCTTCCTTGCATTATTATTAGCATTCTGAAGGGCAAAAGACTTCCTTTAGAAAAACAAGTCTTTCACCTCTTGAAAGTGCTAATAATGGTGTCTGTGTGTTGAGGGATGTTTTGATTAGTGAAACTATGTGAGGGTTAATTCTCTCCCCCCCCTCCCCTCACAGCCCTAATCTAGATTGAGACCATTCACATTTACAAATTGCCCTTTTACAGACGAATAGAGATCTGTGGTCTTCTTTAGGTCTCCTTTGGCCCCAGCTGTCTCATCTTGTCATGGCACAGGGAATCTTGGCACAGGCAGCTGGCACCCTTAAAGGCAATGGGGAAACCTTTGAGTGTGTGTCCGGAATCAATATGTACTAAACTGGACAGCAAAAGATTTAGATTTATGTCAATGGCTTTTGAGTGAAACTGGTCGGGCAGATGTGCTGATTGGTTTCGTATCATTGCTTGTAAGGGAGCAAAGGTGATGGAATCTTTTTTTCTAAGCAACACTGCCAGTACTGAGTTTATCTGTGGCATGTCAATATTCAGTGTATGTTTATTCCCCTTTTGCTGTAATCCCAGAATGCTCTCCTGGGAGCAAGCCCCATTGAATAACATGGGACTTACTTCTGAGTAGACCTGCTCCCTTTATGTTGCAGGACAGGCTGCAGTATGTTGGTGGCTGAGCATAGCAGAACATTTTGGGATCCTATCTCTGCTGCAGGCAGTCGTGGGCTGGTGGTCTTCTGTACTTCTCAGAATGTATTCTCGTGGATGGCACTGAAGGTGTTTGGGAGGCACAGCACACTATGCAGCCAGGTTTCAAAGCTCTCGCGATTCCTGTTTCAAGGCAGGTAAAACAAAAATAAACATTCTGCAGAAGAAGTCAGCAGTCTTTGATTGCTGCCAGGTGCTGCCGCTTCATTATTTATTATTTTTAATTTCTGAAAACACTGGAATCTCTGAGCAATGTAAAAACTAGCCAGCTATAAAGAAATGTCAATAGAAAAGCCAGAAATCACAACACAGGGGGGGGGGAAAGAGAAATCAAATGCCTGTATTATGTTGAGAGTCCTAAAATGTAATAAATGACTTCCATCTTGCTTGGAAATTGTCCAGAGTTTGTCTGCCTTCACAAACCCTTACACAGTAAGTCAGCTTCATTGTTTTGGCAACATCCCATATCTTGTAAAGCCATTTATTAATTCCTTGTTTCTTATTGTTCTTCCAATATTGAGCAGTTAAAACATTTCCTCCTCTCAGTAAATTTAATGTCAGTTCTTGTTGTTCCGTAGGAACAGCATCTTTAAGATAACTCAACAGTAGTATAATTGGGTCCCTTGGTAAATTAATTTCCATTATCCTATTTATAAAAAACAAGAGCTTTGTTCCAGGAATCAACAAGATTGCTACATCTGCAAAAAGCTCCCTGTCCAGCAGTAAAGTTTAGATTCCTGTGCTGCTTATGGATCTTCTTAAGGGCAATGAAAGAGGACTTTAAAATGGGCCTTTGCAGAATGTGAATGCAGTCTCTGCTGTCCAGATTTTAGATCCCTCCTCCTCAGATTCTTCCAGTGAAATCCTAAAAACAATTTCCCTCGGGTAAGCTCCACTGAATAGAGTAGGATTCTAACTAGACCTGCTTAAGATTGCTGCCTGGCTCATCCAGATCCTTCTCTCTCTCTCTTTTTCTTTATCAGCTTATCTTCAGTAAAGTCTCCTCATGTTGTATCATGGTTCTCTTTTATGTGTTTCTCGTATACTAAGCCTTGGTATACCTCACCTGAAATTACAGGTGAAACAATATTTTTAACCAAAGTTTTGAGAAACCTCCTCTTGTCAGTACTTGGCTTTGATTGTGCTGTTTCCCTATCTTGTCATGTCTGTCTTCAGCCATGCAAAATGTTCCCAGTCTCAGTTCTGAATTAAAAATCTGGTGTAAACAAATGTGCCGTCAAAGGTGATTTTGTTTAACTGAAGACGGCCTCAGTAATGAGAGAATTGCAAAATTATTGGGAAATATACTTTGCCAGTTTTTCTTATTGGTTCATAATAGACAGTTCAGAGGTATCTTAACATCTCATTTACATTTTCTTTCATTTTGCCCCACTTAGGCATTTCAAAATGGCCATAAAGTGGGAGGAAATTACAATCTGAAGCTCTTTAATGATGTGCATATGGAGTGCAGGCCTTCATATAAATGAGTGTCCCACTGCATACATGAGACAGATTGTCTTTTAAAATAAGTGCTGGTGTCAAAGGGCCTTCAAATGGGGTCTGTAGAGCTACTATCCACTCCAGAGTTTCAAAGAGGAGAAGAGGTAAACTTGTTTCCCTTGTACAGATCTTGAGAGATAAAAGGGTCCAGAGTGCAGTGCTTAGCAAGGCAAGTAATTACAGTTGTGATAGTCTTCCTTTCCCGTGTGGTTGCTTGTTTTGCCCTGATGGCATAATCTGTTTCCGCAGATGAATTTGTGTCTGCATGGGGGCCAGTTTGCCCACCTACCACAATTTTACTGTTGATCTTGAACACTTGTATTCAGATTAGAAGAAGAGTTGGATTTATACCCTGCCCTTCACTCAAAGTCTCAGAGTGGCTTACAATCGCCTTCCCTTCCTCTCCTCACAACAGACACCCTGTGAGGTAGATGGGGCTGAGAGAGCTCTGAGAGAACTGTGACTGACCCAAGGTCACCCAGCTGGCTGCATGTGGAGGAGTGGGGAATCAAACTCAGTTCTCCAGATTAGAGTCCGCCACTCTTAACCATTACACCAAACTGGGTTGCCAATTCCATGATGGAAAATTCCTGGAAGTTTGGAGATGGAGTCTGAGAATGATAGGATTTGGGGAGGGGAGAGACCTTAGCAGGGTATAATGCCATAGAGTTGACCCTCCAAAGCAGCAGTTTTCTTCATGGGAACTGATCTCTGTTTTTTGGAGATCTGTTGTAATTTTTGGGGATCTCCCTGCCCCACCTGAATGTTGGCAACCCTACTTCAAATTGCACATGCAAGAATGATTATAATGTCAGAGTTCATCTTTTCGTAGAAGTCTGTTTCTCACTGTTAAAGAGAAGCCAAGAATATCAACTCCTGAGACACAGGTATACAGGATCTTCTGGGTTTTCCAGTAAAAAAACCTCACTGTTCTGTTCTTCAGGCTTCCTTGGGCTCCTGTCTTGCATCCTCAGATAACTGAACTTGTAGCGGGTCATATTTTAATGAACTGAAAACAGACAAAACAATGGGTTGGTCTCCCAGGCTGCTGGAACGCAAACTTTCAGTAAGGGTTATTTTCACAGTCATTTCAGCAGAAATCCAAAATATTGAAAAGGACTGACAGGAGGGGCTTGAAGAATTCTCTGCTGCCACCATGTAGCTTGATCAGATTGGTGGACATTCAGGGCCTCTGTCTGTCAGGCTGACAGCTGGGTACTTATAGGGACACTCTGTCTCCTAAAAATGATGGCACCTCTGCTCTGTGTTGTCAGATTCTTCTCCCTTTGGTGTTTACAGTCATGCTTTGCAGTTTTGTTTTGTTTTGAATCAAAATGTAGACCTGTGTGTAGGGAGTATTCCGAGTCCCTTTGGAAGGCTACTGTATCAAGTATGGGACTTGTCAGGAAGCAAGGTCTGAGTCAGTGACTTGTGGGAATAAAGAACTAGGGTTGTATCTTTCAATAGGTGCCTTTGTTTTCCTTAAAAAGGCACCAGGTTCTTTGTATACAGTTCCATAGGCACCACTGCAAATTCTCAGGAAGGCTGCAGCACAAAATAATATAATCTTTGTATCCAAGCCATTGAGTACTTTTGCATAAAGGGTTTAATGAAGTATTTAGTAGAGTACATTTCTGCTGCATCAAAAGTAACAAAAACATATCACAGAGCTTGAGGTAGCTTCACCTTCCTATTCATTATTGTTAGATTGAAGGAGGGCTCATATCAATGCCATTTTTTCTGTTGTAACTCAAATCCAATATGAAGAACTTTCTGAAATATTGATCTAGAATATTGACTACTTAGTCAAGGATGTATTTTAAAGAATTATGTCCAAGTGCTTTGGGTTTCCATTTCCAAATGTTTAACTTTTAAGTAAAACTGGTAGTTTTATATATTTAGCGTGAGACAGAAATGAAGCTAGTAACTTTAAAGGTTGAAATGTTGGTTAATACACGGTGATAATGTGTGTTATGAATGTACTGTTAAATATATTGTTCAAAATAAAAAACACTTATTTAAAAAAAGAAATGAAGCTAGTACAAATTTTGCCATCAGTCATTTGAGTTTGCCCCATCAGGGAATGAGCTACCACAGCAATTGTCACACTTCAGTGACCCATGGACCTCTATTCTGATTTTTAAAATTTCACAGCCTCCTCCCAGCCTTCCTTTCCTCTCTCACCAGCAAACACCACACGCCAGATGACCCCTTTTTAAAGTGTGCATAGCGTGCTATGTATCCTGTCCTGTTTCATTCGCAGAGCAATACAGTGAAATCCTGATCAGCTATACTTTAAAAGTAAGGTTAAGAAAATGTTTTTATCGTTTATGAGGCCTGGGAAGTTAGGTCTTAGAGAGTCGCTGCTTCTGTGGGATCCTGACCTAAGCTCTGATCAAATTCATCCCTTAACTGAAATGGGATTAGAAGTCAGTGTGGCCAGTGGGTTTCAGAAGGATGTAACTCTTCTTAGAACTCTACTGTAAGGAACTTGGTGCTGGAAAGTGCCATCAAGTTGCAGTTGAATTACGGCAAACCCTGTAGGGTTTTCAAGGCAAGATGCTAACAGAGGTGGTTTTCCATCGCCTAGGGTTGCCAGCCTCCAGGTGAGGCCTGGGGATCTCCTGCTTTTACCACTGATCCCCAGCCGACAGAGATCAGCTCCCCTGGAGAAAATGGCTGCTTTGGAGGGTGGGCTCCATGGAATTGTACTATGCTGTGGCCCCTCCCCTCCCCAAACCACGCCCTCTCCTGGCTCCACCCCCAAAGTCTCCAGGTATTTTCCAACCCAGACTTGGCAACCCTACCATCGCCTGCCTCTGTGTAGCAACCCTGGACTTCCTTGATGGTCTCCCATCCAACTACTAACTGGGCTGGCCCTGCTTAGCAGCCGAGATCTGACAAGATCAGGCTAGCTTGGGCCATCCATGTCAGGATAGAAGAACTTATTTATTGGTTAATAATTTGTAGCTGAACAGGATTATCAGGGGCCTGGGAAAACATTCAGAACTTCTCATAGAAATTGGGGGGGGGGGGGGAAACAGTGTCACACAAAATATGATTTTCTGATATTTGCTTGAAAACTACCATAAGCTAGTATTGTCTATGGAAGCAGAACATCCACTCTTTCTCTATGCAGAAATCCTTTGCACTGGAAAATTGAAGGGTAAACAAATTCAGTTTTATCCTGTAAGTAATGATGATGGCTGCTTTATGATTGTCCCTCCTTGGTGCCATTCAGTTAATTAGTGTCACTAGGGCTGAGTTATTGGTTCTCAGCATGTTTTCTGAGGTGATCTGGAAATGATGTGAACTGTGGGCAGCAGCAACTCTTACAAGCCCCTGCCCTTTGGAAGAGGAAAAGTCCATTTTGTCCCCTTCTCTTGAGGTGGAGAGTCCCTGCCTCTAGTTCTAGAAAACTCAGAGGGCTCCTTCTTCCTGTAAGCCAGATGGCTCAAGAAGGGCCTACTGCCCTCTGTTTTGACAAAGTACTCTCATAGGCCCAGACCCCAGTCTGACAACATTGAGTTACCATCAATAAATTATTTTCCATTTGTGTTAATCATCTGATGGGTTGAATGTTCTGGGAGTGTCAAATAAATGAGTCCTGGACCCAGGTCAACTATCTAATAGGCACACTACCCAGATTATCTCCAGAGAGTTTCAGTTTTTATCATTGTTATCTTTTAAAAGAAAGGACTGTTGGATTTCTACAATGGTCTAGCAACATTTTTATGCAATAAATATAAATGTGTTTTCATAGCATATATTCATATTTATGTGATATATGTCAAATTAGGGCATTTGAATTGAAATGGCTTGTATTTTTGAGCATGTCTACCTCCTTCTCATACTTGGCTTGGGACCTAGGGCCTTTCTTCCAAGGAGTTCACTGCACCGCCCCTGGGTAGGGCTACAGCTGCATCATGAGGAGGGTGCATGTACTGCTTCTGCTCTTGCAAGCTTCCCCATGACCCCTTGTCTCTCTGCTTTCCTCAGCCACAATGTCCCACCTGTAGTTAGGGTTGCCACCCTCCAAATGAAGCCCGTAGTTCTCCCAGTCTACAGAGAACAGTTCCCTAGAAGGAAATGGCAGCTTTGAAGGATGGACCCTGTGGTATCACATCCCTGTTGCTGAGCTGCTTCTTATCCTGTCTGCAGTCCTGTGAGGTAGGTTAGTTTGAGAGAGAATGCCTGTACCAAAGTCCCACAGCTTCATGGCTGAGTGGAGATTTGAACCCTCGTCTCTCTGGTTGCCATGATCTGACACAACTACACCTTACTGGTCCTCTTTTTAGGGGTGCAGAACCTCCCCATTGATGTCACATCCCACAGCCGAGCTTCAGTGGTGGAAGTGAGCCCTAATCCTACTTCCCTTAATACAGACTCATGGTTAAATAAATGGGCCTACTGCTGCCAGTTTTAGTGTGAAACTTGTGAGGTTGTCCTGTAACTTGTGCTGGAAGGATTTTCAGTAAGCCATAGCAAGTCCCCATCCTCTATGCATCCTGCTTCTCTTTATACCCTAGGAAGCTTTCATGCTGCTTTGCCTTCTTTCAGTAAGGCAGCAGAGGTGAACTAGGAGTGGTCATACCCAGGTAAAAACCATTGCCACTTTCAAATAAATGCACAGTACTTGCAAGTTTTCCTAATTGTATGATATTCCCTTTGGACCATCAGAAGGTGATAGGTGATATAACTGTACAGAAACAGGTTGCAGCAAGCATCACAGGAACAAAAACTTATATTTCCTGACAGTCTTCATGAAATATCTTAGTGTATAAATTACTCTGTTCCATAATTAAAGGTAAATGAATAAAGACCCATCAAAGGATGTTTCTGAGTTACTTTCATAGGTTTGCTTAACAGCTTGGAATCCTGAACCGGTTACACAATCTTAGGATTTTACCTAGAAGCCTTTCCTGAGTGCCTAGAAGTGTTTTTTTTTTAATTAGGAGAGTCAGAAAATAATATTAACATATGGTTTATGAGGTTGGCAAGAAATTTATTAATAAGATTAACTTTTATAGCAGATGAAATTGAGACAAGATGTAAATTTGAATTCCCAGATGAGTCCTCTTGTTATGGTCTTTATTATATAAAGTAACATTTTCCACATTTAATAGTTAACCTCTACATACTGAGCAGGGAATTCTGACTGTTCAAGGGACTGTTAAAGTGTTCTACAAACAGCATTCCCCTTCCTTTGAAGGTTGTTTTGATGACTTTCCTTGGGGAAAACCCGGTGATTATTGGCAAACACCTCCTCCTGCATTGTTTGAGAGGAGGTAATAGAATAGTGGCCGTGACTGGAACGGCCCAGGCTAACCTGATCTTGTCATATCTTAGAAGTTAAGCAGCCCTGGTTAGTACTTAGATGGAAGACCATGAAGGAAGTCCAGTGTCTCTTGAAAATCCTATGGGGTCCTCATAAATTGATTGCAACTTGATGGCATTTTCTACCATCAGTAGAATAGTGAGGAGCTGGAGTTGGGTCAAGTATTGATGAAGCTATCTGCCATGTTTGTTAGTTAGCTTATTTAATTTTTCTATACTGTTCCTCAGTCTTGACAATAGGCCTCCAAGACAGCTCACAGTAAAAGAAGATTGAGGGTCAATAAAAATGAGTCTGTCTTTAAAAAAGAAAAGAAATAGTAGCCGTTACAAAGACACTGGGGAGCAGGACACTGATATGAACACTCCCCGCTCTCCTGTTTCAGCTGTTGCTCTTTAAAGATTCCGTGATGGCAGTGAGAGAATCGCCCCCCTCCACCCCCTTAAGTGTGCTACCTCATAACCATGGACAGGTAGCACCAGACGTTTTTGTTCTTATAGGATGAGACTTTTCTTCATTCAGGCAGATCTTTAGCTCCTGGCTCTTCTCCACAGGGGTGGTGAATAATGAAGACTTGGGGGGCAGGGGGCATGGAATGATTCCTTACAATGGTATTTCTATTGGTTAATCCCTGCCTTGTGTGATGACTTAGAGAGGCATGTCTGGAGTCTTTTCTTGACATTGTAATTTGGTTGGCCTTCACAGTTTAAACTTACTTATCTGCTATCAGACATAGACAAATAGGTAGCATGTAATGCTTGCAATAAACTGTGTGGGCTGCTAAGGTCCATTCTCAGTTTATCCACAATGAGATGCTGAATTGCAGAGGTGATAAGCTGACCCAAATGAGTCACTTTTTAAAATAACAATTGCCTGGTGTAAGGCAGTACTGTTATATATAACAAACTGATGATAGGGATGTGCATTCAAATATTCACTAATAAAAACCATGACAGAAAATGTATTAATATGGTTATTATAACTAATTCAAATGGGGGGGGGATAACAATAGAGTTGGTGCGTCATCAGCTGTGGTGTTATTCTGGTACCTGTCTATCTAGCTTT
>NW_015163610.1:139863-183163 GCF_001447785.1 Gekko japonicus
GAAAGAGACAAGAGCGTGACTCAGCAGATTATGATCCAGTCAGTTTCCAGTGAGTACAGTTACATACAGATTTTGTTACAGAATGAGGATTATCTTTAGAAAATGTTCTTTACATCAGTCACATTGGTGGTTCACTGATTGGGGGAGAGCTCTGATTTGATTCTATCTAAGCAGTGTGGCTCACATTCCTGTTACAGTGTCGCTTGTGCTGTTCCTGCTAGGCCCAGGAGCAAACATTTTCCTTGTACAGACTAGCAGGCAGACTGGCAGTGCAGTAGACGAGGGAATATTAGGGGTTAATGTTGTCCATTCCTCTCCCTAGTAATAGGCCAGTACTATTCCTGAGGTAGACAAACATATGCAAACATTTTGCTTACACCCCCCCAGTGATCACAAGCAGTCGTGTAGATTGGGAAGGGGGGAGCATAAAACGTTGCCCCACAGGATCATCTGCTGTGCTATCTTAATACTTGAGCACTGGAAGGGACAGCAGTAGTATATTCTTTTGGAATACTGGTGCTTTTAGTCAATATTTAGGATTGAGACATGGTAACCTTAAGTAAAAACAATCATATTCAAACATGGAAGGGAGATTTGTAAAGTAGTTTCTAGTCTTATTTTACACATATCAGTAACTGTGAGGTCCTAATACATCATAGTGCAATAGCTGCGGCAACTGAGTTGGATGCAGCACTACATTATCATAAGGGGCTGATGGCGGCTGCTCTCTCCCCGTTCCCTTCTCCGCTGCAGCCTTTTCTGATCCCAGAAAGTTTATTCCTGGGATTGTGGGACTGGCATGAATTCAGGGCTGCTGTCAGCATACTCTGAGGTGGGGCAGCTGCCAGGGCCCAGGACTTCTGGTAGGGCCCATCTGCTGCATGCTTCCAATTGCTCAGAGTCATTGAGGAAAGGCATCTGGGTGGTGCACAGTGGTGGCCGTCCCGGTGGCAATGACAGCAGTACTCCCAGCTGCAGACACTGGCCAGTGCTACTGGGGAAAGGGTGTGCAGGTTGCGTGGGAATTGAGCATGGACAGTGGGAGGGCTTGCAAGTGGAAGGAGTATGCACAGGCAGCTGGGGGCATGTGTGGAGGTGGAAAGGAGAGCATGAAAAGGGCCCTGGTGGTGGGCAGATGGGGACGCTGGGCACTGTTTTCCCAGGCCCTCTCAAAACCTGCAATCAGCCCTGCATGAACTAACAGCTCTATGTGGGTCAGGAGGCTACGGTCAGAAGGGGGTGGGGCAAATTGCCCTTTTTGCCAGAGGAGAGGGTAGTTTTGTTCCTTTCCGCCTCTCCACTGCAGCCACTGAGGGGGTCAGAAAAGGTACTTGGGGGGGGGGCATGGGAAAGATCTGCAATCCTTGCATCTCTGCTTCCAACCCATTACTCTCTCTTCCACCGCCCCTCTGTTTCCAGCAGCATATGAAGTTACAAAATTAAACATTTCCAAGCCCCTTTGATTTCAGTAGTGAAAGAGTTGTATATTCCTCTAGAAACCAGGGTGGTTTTAACATACTTTATGTTGACCGGATCATAATGTAAGGCTGAATTCAAAGAAGGAGTGTTACATAGAAAGGAGCTATGTTCAGAAATGAAGATTATTTTGCCTTTTGCTGGAGCAGTTCCTTCCGCTGAAGAGACATGCTGATGTTCCGTTAGAAGTGGCTTGTCTCATTAGCACTGGGAAACAAATCAGGAGTGCAGCACACATGGCGTGAATGCACACATGCATGGAGTTTCTTTGGACCTGTTCTCTTCTTCATACAAAGAAAGCTTCAAAAGAAAGATAGGAGGAGGAGGAGGAGTTGGATATTGAAAGAAAGCCTTTTACCTTGCGTCTGTTTGCCTCATCTGTATGAGTAGATATGTTGTTGATTCCTGAAAACAAAAATCTCTGTTAAAATTATTTGTACGCACATGTCATCTATGCAAACAAGTGTTTATTTAGTTGTCCAATTGATTAACTGATTCAATGTAAATTGGTTCTGAAGAGGCTGTAATTATTGTCCATATTTCCAGGAATTCTCGTCTCCTTGATCTTTGTGAGGCATGTATACATGCAGCAAATGTGTGTGTAAATATTTGGCTTCTAATGAAGCTTTCCAAGAAGTTGCATTGTTAGAAAATTGAAACCAGACGGCCACTGTGTTGTTCAGACATTCCTTACAAGGCTGTGTCTCTTTGTGCCACCTTAAAGGTGACCCCAAAGGAAAATAAAATTGGATTTGTCCCTTTTTGTTTGTTTGTTTTCTTTATGATGTATATAAAAAGGGTTGCTTGTTCCTTTTTATAATAGAAATATACTGAAAGCCTGTACAGTGATTGGAAAGTTATTGCAAAATGTAGGCTCTACAGGTGCCAGGAAATTGAGCACAGACTGAATACAAAGTGGATGGGAGCTTTAGACCATCTTCTGAATACATTTACTCCAGAGAGATTCTAAACCAGGTTGGGACTAGATGTTACATTACACAGGGCACTGCTGCTGGAAAGGTAGCCCTGCATCTTGAGAGCCAGTTTGGTGTAGTGGTTAAGTGTACGGACTCTAATCTGGGAGAACCGGGTTTGATTCCCCACTCCTCCACTTGCACCTGCTGATGTGACCATGGGTCAGTCGCAAGCTCTGACACAGCTGTTCCTTGAAAAACAGCAGTTTCTGTCAGAGCTCTCTCAGCCCCACCTACCTCCCAGGGTGTCTGTTGGGAGGGGAAGGGAAAGGAGTTTGTAAGCCGCTCTGAGACACCTTTGGGTAGTGAAGGGCGGGGTATAAATCCAATCTCTTCTTCTTCTTCTCTCTCCACCCTCTGGGCTTAGGCACACTTACTGGTGTGGTGATATCACCATATTGTGCATTTTCCTGCCCCACTGTTAACAACCACTGATGTCAGGTGGGGCAAAGAAATGTGCCAAAACATTATGGGGAGAGCAGGTAGCTACAGGGCTGCACTTTTGGAGGGCAGCTCTGTATCAAATATAATGTCTAAGTCAATGGTAAATTAGTCTGGTGTTATACACAGATTACTTAAATGACACAGTTTTTTCAAGGCTGCATATACATTTTCCTGTGAATTTGTTTATGCGAACAGCTGTTTATCTTTGTTGATCTATTGAAAGCATTTGGAAAATTCAGCTAGAAAGCCAATGTCAGCTACTATGGAAGTCTGAAATCTTTATTCATCCCTATGCATAGCTGGTATCTAAAACTCTGATTCTGTCTTTTGGGATTTTGAAAACTCCATCCAGTCTATTGAATATTTTGTCTTAACACTCAGCAATGAAGTCGAGATAGGAAAAGAGTTGATCCCCCAAAGCATGAGCTACCTTGAATGAAACTAAACTGTGATAAATTATAATCATGGCTGTTGAAGGAAATACTTGAACAAATCTCAAGGCTGCCAGCAATCATCTCTGAGAAGTCTTGGAAGACAAATGAAGTTCTGGAAGATTTGTGAAGGGCAAACTCTCCTTGCTATCCGAAGGGGGAAGAGGAGGACCTGGGAATTTATAACTCCTTTAGCTAAACTGCTGTCCCTGGAAAATCACTAAAAATATTGAAACATCTATTTCTAAAGAGATTGGTTTATATTTTGGCATCAGCACTCTTTTTTTGCTCTAGTTCATCATGGCATTCTCATAACTAAATAGTCACTGGGCAAGTGGGTCAAGTGATTTCCCCCAGGTTCCAAGATGTTTCACATTTTTCAATAATGGCTTGCTGCCTCATCACTGTGTTTGAGGGGGTTTCTCTTAAGTAAGTGCACAAAGGACTGCAGCCATGCAGGATCATCCTATACCACTTAGTAAATGGCACTTACTCTCAGGTAAATGTGCAGCAGGGTTGCAGCCTTAAGATGTTTTCACACTTGAGGCCTATGGTAGACAGCCAGTTTGAAAAGCAAACATAAAACTACAATGGCTGGAATGGTTCTCTTCTGCATTACAGATGCTTTCTCTTCTGCATTAACAAGGATCAGACAGAATTCACATTTCCATTGTAAAGGGCAGAAAGGTTGGAATGTGATTGTAAATCAACCTTCCTGCATGGTCATCAATCCACTGGAAATTCTGTACAAGAACAGAGCTAAAAAAATGCCCTTCTGTTTCTTACACATCTGAAACCTGGTAACTGAGCCGCTTCGGCGGGAGGGCGGGATAAAAATCGAATAAATTTTTTAAAAAAACACTCCCATAGTGAGAGCTGCCTTTCTGTGTTTCACATAGGACAGCAAAGAGAGAGCTAGTATGAGTGTCAGACCAGGATCTGGGAGACCCACATCTGAATACCCATTCTGCCATGGAAGCTTGCTGGGTGACTCTGGGCACCCTCTTTGAATAACCTACCTCACTGGGTTGTTTTTGAGGATAAAATAGAGGAGAGGAGAACGATGTAAGCTGCTTTGGGACCATACTGGGGAGAAAGGTGTCGCATAAATGAAATAAATAAATAAATGGAAAACAGAAAGAGAAAGTGCTGAAAAGTGCTCTTCAACTGGCACGTGTGAACTTGGTCTGGTCACACATAGCACAGAAAAAGCTAAAAGGTGTTTTGAACCCCGTGTGACAATTTTCTTGCTTGAGGAAATGAAAACTGCTCAGATTTGCAAATTACATGGGGAGGCATACCAGATTGTAATCTGACATAACTGTGAGGCTGTATAAATGTCATCTGGGACTGTGATAACTGAAGGGAATGTATTTACCTCTAAGGACTTGACTGGAAACATTATCTCCAGAAGTAATGCAAATGGAGGAGGGATTCTCCAAAGAACAGAGGTAATTAAGAATTTGGAATGCATAAAGTGCAAGGAAGGGCTGACTGCTAGATCGTCATCAGGGCCAAATGGCTCTTGAGCCTTCTCGATGCAGGGACAACTTTGTGTGGTTTCCCTGTTGCTCTCATGGATGCCAAAGCAGGGCATCAGCAATGGGGCTTCCATGTGGCAGGTTTCTCTGCATTTTCTCTGTTCACTCCTCTGTGGTGCCACCCCCCCCCCCCACCAAGGGACTTTGGTTTTTAAAAACTGACATTTGATTTATCATTATGACAGTGTAATAATGATGATAATAATTCAAGCTACCTGAATTTCTGCAGGGGGCTGAGGCAGGGAAAATGGCACTGATGTGGGTGGGAGCCAGAATATTTGGACTTTCTCACCCACCTGGGTTTTGCCGTGATCTTTCCCAAAACCTCACAGCAAAGCAGTGATCTTTCTCAAATGCAGTGATCTTTCCCAAGATGGAGGTACATGGAGGCACGATGATTCTGATGGGAAGAAGAAAAGCACCCCCATGCCCAACGGCATCTCAGTCAGGGCAAACAACCCATGTGTAAGTAACCTTGAAGTCAGGGAGCCATGATCAGAGCCCTGAGAGGAAATTTGGGTACAAAAAAAGAAAGAAAAGCTGGGTGGAGGCTCATAAGGTGAATCAGGGCTGTGGTGCTGAGGAAATGGGGGGGAGAATTTTTTTACCCATGCTATTCCTTCAATAGAAAATTCTTCTCCCTTGGGTTGTTCTAAGCCCTCATAAGGGAAAAAAAATACAGGTGTCCATATTGTACTTGTGTTTGGGGCACAATAAGAATGCCCACCTTTCCCCCCTGCTGTGTCTTAGACCAGCCTTGGTGTATGTATGAGCCAGTATCGCAGCCCTTATTGGGTTCCCCATGACACTTAAATTACGTGTCTCCAACAACACTTGGCAGCTTTCAGAGAGGCAAAGGAACCTAGGCTTTTACCAGAGCTGTGGGTGAATGGGTAAGATGCTGTTCTCAAGGACTGTAGATGGAAAGACAATACACTGCTTTGTGTCATAGCAGACAGTTTTAAGGGCAATATCAGGAAGACCTTCTACCTATAAGAACAGCAGGATAGTGTAATAAATTGCTCATGGTGGTTGTCAGTCCTCTCTGGTGGTTTATGAGGAAAGAACTACACCTTAGTCTAGAGCAAACCAGAAGGTTTCCACAGGGAGGATAAATTTCTGTTAATTCAGTATGGCTTCCCTGCCTCCTCCTTCCCACTGCAGTTTAAAATTCCCGCTCCCCCCCAATGCTTAGGGACAGAGGGACTGCTAGGAAAAGCATGAGCAAGGAGTCAGAGAGAGGGAGGGGGGAAATTAGATGGAACATCAACCCCCCCCCCCCGCATGCACAGTGGATCCAAGCCATTACATGCTGTTCTGTAATTTTTCCCTCCAGAATACTTTCTTTTATCATGTAAAGCAGTTGCAGTTGAGTTGAGACCCGAGAGAGCTGGGGCTGGGGAACAGCTATTTCACCCTTTTTCTTTCAAGCTGCTTGCTCAAAATCAAATATTTTATCCTTGGGGAAGCAGAGCTGTTGGTGGGTGATAGAGCAGGAAAGAGATTTTTTTTGGGGGGGGAAGGGGGCCTGATGCATAGCTCAGTGAAAATGCCAACTCAGAGTGTGGCAATAGTGAAAGGGGAAAATTCTTGCTAGGGATTAATCGAAAAAGGACTGAAAACAAAACAGCCAGTATCGGAATGCCCTTGAATAGATCTATGGTGCAACTGCATTTGGAGTGCTGTGGTTGGCATATCTGAAAAAGAATACTGTTGCGTTGAACAAAGTGAACAAAAGGGCAGTGAAAATGATGAAGGGGTTGGAGCACCTTCCCCCGTGAAGAATGGCTAAGGCGTTTAAGGCTTTTCAGTTCAGAGAAAAGATGACTAAGAGGGGTCATACTAGAGGTTTATAAAATTAAGCATAGGTTGGAAAACTGGGTAGAGAGAATTTTTTTTCTTCCTCTCACACAATATTAGAATTTGCATATGCCAATGGGCAGCAGCTTTCAGAGCAGGCAAAAGGAAGTACTTTTTTAATGTGTAGTTTACTGCATAGGATGCAGAGATGGCCACTAACTGAACCGGCTTTAAAAGGGCATTTGACATATTCACAACAAATAGATTCATCCATGGTTATTAGGCATGATAACTCAGTGGAACCTTCATGCTCAGAGGCAGTTACTTCCTCTATCAGTGCAGGAGGGCAACAACAGGGTGATTCAGCCTGTGTATCTCTGCTTATGGGCCTCCCAGGGCTGCTGGTTGGCCAAGAGATGCTAAACTGCATGGACCATTAGCTGATCCAGTGTGGTTGCTCTTATGAGTGGCATGACCAGTTCTGACCGGAAAAATGTCTGGAGGAGAGGGATTGAATACCGACCCCCCATTCTGAAGTTATCAGCAACTGCTTTTTCAAATGACATAAGATAACCCTTGGGAGGCAGGAATTAAGAATTGCGCACTTCATAATTTTGCATGTTTAGTGGTAGTGGTTAAGCCAGTTTGGTGTAGTGGTTAAGTGTGCAGACTCTAATCTGGGAGAACCGGGTTTGATTCCCTACTCCTCCATTTGCACCTGCTGGATGACCTTGGGCAAGCCATAGTTCTGGCACAGCTGTTCTTGAAAAAGCAGTTTCTGTCAGAGCTCTCTCAGCCCCACCTACCTCACAGGCTGTCTGTTGTGGGGAGGGGAAGGGAAATGAGTTTGTAAGCCACTCTGAGGCTCCTTTGGATAGTGAAGGGTGGGGTATAAACCCAATCTCTTCTTCTTTTCTTCTAGTGGATTAAAGGTTAAGAACCATGGGTCTAGGGAAACTTGGCATTTCAGAGGGATGTACTGGATAACCCTTAATTAAAGTACTACCCAAGTCTATGATTCTAAGCTCTAGGTAATTTTATGCCAAGACAAGACAAAAATGATTTAGTCGGTGTAAAAGAAGATCTTTGGAAACTTTATGTGCAGTGCTATGAAACCTGAAGGCAATTGGGGCACCCTCCATTCACCTAAGTTTCTAGCTGCTCCATCTAAGGTCGAATCCACATGTGTGTTTCTTGCCGGTTTCCTGACATTTTCGCTCCCGCTCCCTTTTACTCATCACTATGTACCAGTCCTCAAAAAAATTTATTTGAAATTTATCTGTTTATTAAATTTATAATCACTGAATATGACTGGGCAATGCATAGTCAGCAGCTTTTTCGAGTAAGAGTTTGCATTTGGCTCAAAACGTTGCAATTCCTGCCTTGTAGTCACGACATTTCTCATTTTTAAGTTCACAGGGATAAGAATGACAGACCCTAGGGGTAACAGAAGTGTTCTGGAACTGGAATGAGAGACCACGGAGTGGAATGACAGCCCCTGGGGGTACGGAGTGTTCTTTGACTAGAATGAGAGATCACAGAGTGGAATGACAGCCCTTCGGGGTAGCAGGAGTGTTCAGGGACTGGAATGAGAGACCATGGAGGGGAATGATAGCCCCTGGGGGTAGCAGGAGTGTTCTGAAACTGGAATGACAGGCCCCAGAGTGGAATGACAGCCCCCGGGGGTGGCAGAAGTGGTCTGGAACTGGAATGAGAGACCATGGAGTGGAATGACAGCCCCTGGGGGTAGCAGGAGTATTCTTTGACTAGAACGAGAGATCACGGAGTGGAATG
The DNA here is from genome assembly GCF_001447785.1 of Gekko japonicus. NCBI lineage: Eukaryota > Metazoa > Chordata > Lepidosauria > Squamata > Gekkonidae > Gekko > Gekko japonicus. The sequence goes on from NW_015163610.1 coordinate 148,324, forward strand.
ACAGTCCCTGGGGGTAGCAGATGTGTTCTGGGACTGGAATGACTGGCCCCAGAGTGGAATGACAGCCCCCGGGGGTATCAGGAGTGTTCTGAACTGGAATGACAGGCCCCAGAGTGGAATGACAGTACCCGGGGGTGGCAGTTGTGTTCTGGGAGTGGAATGACAGGCCCAATGGTGGAATGACATCCCCTTGGAGTAAGAGGAGTGTCTTGGAACTGGAATGCCAGGCCTATCATTACAGTCCCAGGACACATCTCCTACCCCCTGGGCTGTCATTCCACTGTGGGGCCTCTCATTCCAGTCCCAGAACACTCCAGTAACCCCCAGGGGCCATCTAGTGATGAACAATAGATTGTGATTAGATAACTGAAAAAAAGACAAAGTGGACAGCTCCCCTAATGCTAACTTGAAAGTAGAGGTGCAGCAGTTCTAAACCACATGGGATAACAGCGGCACCAAGCTGATTCTAAAATGCATATGTAGATTCGGCCTAAGTTAAACAGCTGTTCTGGCCTGGTTCCCTTCAGCTCCACAGCAGATGCATCACACAAGCACTTTCCCCAACTCTCTGAGTGATGAATCATGAAAACATTTCATTTTGTCAGCACTGATGGATGATTCACAGGGGCCATCCTGGGTTAGGTTTCTTCCCTTCCTGTAGCTAGAACTGAAACACCTTTCCCTTCAATTAATTGGTAGATATGTGCAATGCACATCTTCTGCTAGTACAGCCTGTGCAGACTAGAGCTTAAATTCCTTATTTTAAATAATCAACACTAAAACATTTGATCAAATGAGTGTACCTAACTGTACACCATAAAGAGACAATAGAAAGAAATTTTGCCAGCTTTTTGCTGGCAATTTACAGCAGGCGGGCCTGGCAGTGATGAAACCTGTTGAGTTTCAGTGTTTTGATTTCCTCATCAGTTTTCCAGATACCCACCTGCTGACTTATGTGATCAGAAGGGCATTTGGGTGTGCAATGAAGACCTCTCGCTTCCATAACCTGCTCCACTTAAAGCCTGAAGAGCCCTACAGATTAGACTAGCCAGAATTATAAACCCAGGTCTTCTGTCTCTTTTGAAGTTTTATGCAAACAATGTTATTGTGGCTTATTTCAGATCAGCAAAATGAGAACAAATGTATTGGTGTGCTCAGAATAGGTGTGGGTGGAAAACCTAAACACTGTGCTGCACAAACTGTATGCTGCAGAAGTGCAAAGTATTAATGTTAGCTTCTGTGGCTGAACAATATTCAGTTAGTCAACTGACGCATGGATGGATTGGTTGGCCTGTGCATTTCTGTAATGCAAACATGAGTTAAAAGGAGTTAGATGCAACTGTATGAAAAGGGATCACAATTTATGCAGTCCCATATATTCTAACATCTTTAGTTCCTGTCCAACATCAGCAACCCTGGAAGGGAGAAGGCAGCAGGACATGGCCATTACAAATGGGGCTGTTTAGCTAGACTGGAGAGGAAGCCAGTTGAGTGAGATGCTTCAGGTTGGATACAGTGGAAGATTTCTGCTAATGGAGGGGAGGGTAATTTTTGTCAACCACCTTCTGCTGCAGACCTCTGAATTCTCCTGTCAAGCTGCTACTGCAGAGTCCTCTTGTCTCCCCCAGAGCAGCATTTGAGGAACATTTTGGGCTGCAGTGGGGGGGGGGTATGAGGCAATCCCACTCAACTGACAGAAATCCCTTTCATTAGTGGAGATTTCCCCCTGGGATCCGAGCCTTCATCTTTACATGAGAGGATTTGGTGTGCTAAGTGCAATAAAGCCCTTCTCCCAGAATCTATGGGATTTCAATTAGGGTTGGCAACTCTGGTTTGAGAAATTCCTGGAGATTTGTGGGTGGAATCTGGGGAGGGTGGAATTTAGGGGAGGGAGGGACCTCAGTAGAGTAGAATACCATAGAGTCCACCCTCCAAAACAGCCACTTCCTCCTAAGGGACAGATCTCTGTAGTCTGGAGATCAGTTGTAATTCTGGGAGATCCTCCTGGTCCCACCTGCAGGTTGGCAACCCTAGTTTCAATTCATTACTCTCAGAGCATTTATCTGATTTCATTTGTTTTTGTTTTTTGAAAAGCTATATAGTGGAGCAAAGTGTAATTTCTTTAATGTTTCTTGTGGAACCCTTTGATGAAACTAATTTTTTTTTAAAAAAACAAACAAACATGCAGTTTAAATGTTCGTTAAAAAAACTTTATTTTTACAGATAACCACTGTTGTAAAACTAATGTGGTTATTTGGAGAAGCATTTCCAGTGTTAAAATTCTGGAACTATGTTGAGAGCTTTATTTTCTTTCAATATATTTCACCTTGAAAAATAACAATTAGTCTCTTGTCATTAAATGTCAACTATCTGAAAAATAATATAGAAGACTTTTGAAGTATAATCCTTTAAAATGCAAATGCAACAATGATGCACTTAAAACGTTTTGCTAAAATGTTTCTCTCAAATCAATCTAGCCATTTTTATATTATCCTCAGACTCTTCTGATTCCAAGTATGCCATTTAGATTGGCTACTTTGAAAGTAAGGCAGTGCTCATGTTTTATTTTCTCACCTTGGAAATAGTCTGAATTTATTTAAGAGGCTCAAGAAGGGGACTGGAGATTGTCTGCGAGATTTAATATGTTTTTAGCAGTTGAAATTCAAAGCCATCTGGGCATTTATAAAGCAAAATCTTCCAGATGAAGAATAGGCCAAGGTAAGTCACATGACTGGGGCCAACATGAAACAAAAGAATTCATTTATTATCCCGGCAGGAAATTTGTTCTTCTGGATGTTGTAGCAGCAGACATAATGATTTCATTTCCTTTGGTTTACTCAGATTAATAGTTGGGGCTTTTTTTTTTTTTTTTTGGTTTGTGCATGCTCATGTTATTTCTGAGCATTTTCAAAGTAGGTGTACTTGTGAACACTTAAAAGGTAGGTGTTACAGACACGGTGCACTTCTACTACTTTGAATATGTTTGTGTGATTTTGGTAGTAGTCACCCTTTTGATAACACTTGCAATATGAAATGTGATCAGATATATGCCCCTACCTGAGAACCTGAGATCTGTTTGCTGAAACGACTCTAGAGAAACCACTCAAAATCTTCAAACCTAAATAAAACTGGAGTTCACTAATGCAAATGCATCTGAGCCAGTAGCAGGGTATCTATAGTATATAAAAGAAAGTCCCCTCACCATAAAATCAACACCCAGGCCAAACAGCTGGACCTAGAAACACCAAATTTGGGGAGAGCACTCCTACCATGACATAGATGCTCACTAAGAAGGGAATTTTAGAAATTTGACCCCTAAGTGGGTCAAAAGGGTAAAATGTGCTCCCCCATTTATTCTTATGTGGCTCCCAGACTGCTGACTCCTTGCACACACACCCCACTCTCTGATTGGTCAGCCGCAGAGCTCAGTGTTCTGAGGTTTAAAAAACCAACAACAACAGTTACAGGGGACTGTAGAGAGCTAATGACAGTTGAGGAAATCAGGAGTGGCCAACTGCCTCTGAGGTGAAGCAAAGCTGCTGGCCCAGCCTCCCTATGGCTTCAAACATGCTCCTCCCTCCCATGCCTGACAGGCAGTTGTCTGTCAGGTGCAGCAGCAGTTGCAGGGTGCTTAAAGCCACGAGGGAGCCTGCCCCAGCAGTAACACCTTCGTGATCCTGCCAGCCCCACCTCCACAGTGGCTTCTAATACTCCTCCCTATACTGGACAGGCAGCTGCCTGTCAGGTGTAGGAGAGGAGGCGGGATGCTTACAGCCACCGGGGAGGTTTGCTGAGCAGGATTGCCTTAGCCCTGCTGCTGGCCCAGTCTCCTCGATGCCTTTAAATATAATCCCCCCAACACCAGACAGGGAGGTGTCTGTCAGGTGTAGGAGCAGGGTAGGAGAGGGAGCAGGGTACTTTAATCCATCAGAGACACCACCCCAGCAGGATCACCTTAGCGGTGCTGCTGGCCCAGCCTCTCTCTCTTTTTTTAAAACAATATTTTTATTAAGGTTTCTAAACAAAATTCCAACATACAGCTATTTCAAACATTTCTTCCCAGATGAGCATACAGCCTCATTTCGTATCAACTCTATATACAAAACATATTCCTAACCCGTCACCTTCAGTTTCCACCTATACAATTTCTTCCAATTGTCTTTTAAAAAGTTTTCCTCTTTCCAAAAAACTTTCCCTTTTAATAAACATGAGATTTTATCCATTTCCGCAATTTCAAATAATTTTTGAATGATCTCTATCTTTTTTGGGATTTTTTCTGTCTTCCAATATTTGGAGAATATAATTCTCCCTGCCGTTAAACAATGTATCAATAAATATTTCTCCACTCTCCCATACGTCTCTGGGATCATATTAAGTAGACACAACTCTGGTTTGGGAGCGATATATACTCCTAAGATTTCTTGTAACAAATTACAGATCATTTTCCAAAATTCCTTTGTCTTAGCACAATTCCACCACATATGGATATAAGTACCAACATTCTGGTTACATTTCCAACAAATATTTGACGTTGCCTGGGAGAATTTTGCTATTCTGGCTGGATACAGATACCACCTTAATACCACCTTATAAATATTTTCTTTAAAAGCTGTTGCTCTTGTAATTCTCATGTTTGTATCCCATATTTTCAACCATTTATCTGTCTCAATATCATATCCTAAATCCCTATTCCATATAGACATACTAGATCTCACCACCTCATCTTGTAACTTAGATTCTAACAAGTTTTTATATAGGTTTTTAGTAATCTGTTGTCCTTGCACAATCCAAATTTTATCAATTTCTATCGGTTTTTCATAAAAGCCTTGTTTCTGATCTTCTTTATATCTTGTTTGCACTTGCATTTTTTGTAACCATGACAGTTCAACCCCGTTATCCTTTAGACACTCAAAGGATTTAAGATTATTTCCGCCATCTAACATATCGTCATAGCAAAGTTTTTTCTCATGTTCATACAGATTTGGTAATGTAAAGGCTTCAATGGGGGGCACCCATTTTGGTATTTTAGTATAATACTGCTGTTTGATTTCTCTCCACACTTTGATTAAAGAACTTCTTAAATAATGACTCTCAAAACTCTTTCTCCCTTTCTCATACCAGATTGTGGCGTGCCACCCCATCTGAAGGCCATGACCCTCTAGTTTTAAAAGTCTATTGTTTGAAAGCATTACCCAGTCTTTTATCCATAACATGGCCGAAGCTTTGTAATATAAACTCCATTCTGGCAGACCAAACCCACCCTTTTCTTTCCTTTCTTGCAGGGTCTTTAGTTTAATTCTGGGTTTCCGTGATTGCCAAATAAAAACCGATACCATTCTCCCCAAATCTTTGAAAAATTTCTGGGTTTTAATGATGGGTAGTGTTTGGAATAAAAACATAAGTTTGGGAAGGATGTTCATTTTAAGTGTTGCCACCCTACCCATTAAAGATATCTGTAACCCTTCCCACTTTTCTAGGTCTTTCTTAATTTCAGACAATACCTTCTTATAATTGTTTTCAAATAAGGAACTACAGTTTTAGTTAACCAGACTCCTAAATATTTGATTCTTTTCTCAATTGCAAATCCTGATTTTACTGCCAACAGTGTTTCTGTTTTTTTAGAGCAGTTCTTTGTTAGTATTTTAGTTTTATGAAAGTTGATCTTTAAACCAGCTGCCTGCCCAGCCTCTCTGATGGCTTCCAACACACTCCCCCCACCTCCTACACTTAACAGGTGGTTGTCTGTCAGGTGCAGCAGCGGTTGCAGGGTGCTTAAAGCCACGAGGGAGCCTGCCCCAGCAGTAATGCCTTAGTGATCCTGCCAGCCCCGCCTCCACAGTGGCTTCTAATATCCCTCTCCCCCCCACTCCTACACTGGACAGGCAGCTGCCTGTCAGGTGTAGGAGAGGAGGTGGGATGCTTACAGCCACTGGGAAGGTTTGCTGAGCAGGATTGCCTTAGCCCTGCTGCTGGCCCAGCCTCCCTGATGCCTTTAAACATAATCCCCCCAACACCAGACAGGCGGGGGTCTGTCAGGCGTAGGAGCAGGAGCAGGGGACTTTAATCCATCAAGGATGCCACCCCAGCAGGATCACCTTAGCGGTGCTGCTGGTCCACCTACAATGGAAATATACCCCAAATTTGTAGAAAACTGGTTTCCTTTATTAGGTTATTTACCTTCTCACAATGTGGGTTCTAGAAAATTGGTTCATATGAACTTGCTTAATATCTGATTGCTCGGATGGTGTTTTGAATACGTAGTTATGTCCCACTTCTTAAATGTAACATAAATGAGAGGCAAATTTGTAAAAAAAAAGGGGGGGGATGCCCTTCCCTCCAATTCAATGCCCAGGCCAAACCCCTGCACCAAGAAACCCAAAATAAGGGGAGTGCATTCCTTCCATGATGTCAGCCCCCCCAAAGAGATTTCTGAGAAACACAACCTCTAAGGGGGTAAAAAGGTGGCAAAATGTGTTCCCCCAATTGTTTTCCATGTGCCTGGCAGGCTGCTGCCTCCCCCCTCCCCCCATTGGTCAACTGTGTAGCTCAGAGTTCTGAGGTAAAACCTGACTGTTTGCACCCACCTCCTCTGATTGCTCAGCTGTGGATCTCAATGTTCTGAGGTAAAAACACATTTAGACGAGACAGTAAAGGACATAGTAAAGGACAATTCTAGGAGCCATTTCGATGCATGCCTCCCTCATGAAACTGAAGAAATATCCACCACATCACCACTCCCTCACACCAACTCCCACTCACACCTCTCACCTCTTACTGCCCCCCCCCAAGAAAGCTCCTGGCAAACGTCGAGCCAGATACACCAACTCTACAAGGAGGGGGCAACTTAGGAGTGCAGCAAAAACATTTGCACATAGTACTCCTGTGGGGCACTGAGCTGCGCAGAACAGCTCAATCTCCATATGAGCAAAATAATCCAGGAACACAAGTAGAGAGGCCGTCACTTTTGTGGAACGTGGCAGGAGTTGACTTAACAGACGACTGCTTCTTAAATGTTGCCTGCTCCAGAGTGAGCTCACCAAGCAGCCTGGTGATCCTAGCACCTGAGGGCAGAACCACCAATGTGGTCTATAGAGAGGTCCTTCAGTAGAGGGGGAAAAAAGTACGTATGTCTCACTTCATTTTTTACACTACAATGTTTTTCATTAGAATTTCTACAACAAATGTTACATTTCAAACTTTACATCATCAGTATTATAATTGGAGTTATGGAACTTAAATACCGTAGTGAAGCACAGGTATCAGGCTAGTATTCTATAAAATAATTTTGGGTAGACTTTAAATCCTTGTGGAGGGGACTTGGGTTTATATCAGTGGAGGAGCCAGTCTTTATACACACCCAGGAATACATGTTTGGATTGGCTCCACAGGAATCATTGCTCTAGCCAATAATGGGTTAATATCGGTGAGGAATGATTAGTGGTTGGGATGGTATTTCATATGCATCCCTCATGGCTTTGTCTTGCCTTAATAAATTATCCAAACATTTTCTTTCATAATAGGAGGTTACAATAATAAAGCCCTTAGTGGTTGCTCTGAAATCTGTGGCTAGCCTATTCATTTGTAGTAAATCTCCTTGGCATAAATTTTGTTTTGTGGATCACTGTGGACTGGCTGCCAAATATACCGCCGCCACAAAGAGGAGCATAGGATAGTGTCGGTCTCATTAGATCTGCACAGTGAAAACGTGATCTATATCTTGATCTATATCAGTGGAAACTGAGACAGACATAAGACACAATGTGAGAGTTTAGAGGCTTTCTTGGATGTGGACAGAGACACATTGGAGCAGGTGGTAACACTGTGGAATATCCACTCCAAATCCCTCTTTACCAGGTTTTATGTAGTTTCTTTATTAGCATGCCTAGCCTTTGCTTTTATTGTGCTCAGACTAAATTTTCTTGCAGCTGCCCTGAATGTACAAAATTCTTTTCTGAATGAGTGTTTAAATTTCCCCACCCATTCCTAGTGCACCAGAGGTAGAATGCAAGAACACATGCTGTCCTTCCAGGGTAGTTCAATTCAATCTTACTTTCAGAGATAGGATGAAACAGTAAAGAGATTTTATGTTCTGTGCATTGTCTAGATAGTTTGACATCTTCCTGAATTATGCAGGGAGTTGAAATATCTCCTGATTTAAAAAAAGAAAGCAAAACCATTCTGATATGCTAGCCAAATGAAGTGATTCCAAAGAGAGGCTGTCATTGATTGGTTATTTAAGTAATTGGTTATTCTTGTGTATTCTAATTATTCATGGTAATTGCTTATAATGGTTTTAAATAATTGAGATTTTTCTTTTTATAGGATATTAAATATGGTTAAATTCTGCTAGGAATTCTGGAGTGTTTCTGTGGGTTTTTGCATTTCAACAATGTCTCAGTCTGTTCCACTCTTCTTCAAATTATCCGCTGTGCCAGCAAGCACTGTGTGAGCTATTTCTGTTTTGTACTTCTATAGCCTTTTATTTTTCATTGTTAAATGTATATAATCTGTCTGTCCCCTCTCTGTTACTTGCTTTTCCCCTCCAAAATCTGTTGTGATAAGAGGAGGAGTGTCTTAAATTACAATCTATAATGGCCCTGGTCACACAGAGAATTTGCCACATGAAAGGCACAAATGCTGGGTGGATTTTTGGGGGCACGATCACACTGCAACATCTGGCAAGCATAGCGCACCCATGGCCAACCCGTGGCATGCCGCCAGAGATGCACAGTTGAAAAGTACCTGCAAAGATCTACTAACAAATGGTTTGCCATGGGCTGCAGATGGACTCATTCGGTGTGTTCGCACCAGCGTGTGCCTATTCCCTCCGGCCGTCCTCTTTGCAGTGCGTGCTGAAGGACGAAACCCCGGTGTGCCGCTGTTGTGTCTGATCACATAATGGTGGATCAGACTGCTACGGCGCAAATAGCCACGCCTCCCCCCGCATTTTCCGGCATGTGTGGCTGGGGCCCATGTTAGTTTGCTTATAAAAATACCATTGTAAGGGCAGAAATGTGGGATGTAAATTTTGTAAATAAATAAACATTGAAGGCTGCAATTTATTATCTTTTTTTTGTCAAATGTTAGGTGCTTGCAAGATTTTCCAGAAGCCAGACAGGATGCTAAGAGTGTAGTCCTAACCAGAGTCTCACTCCTCTGAAGTAAGCAGTCTTAGAAGGGTGTAACGATTCTTAGGACTGCACTGTGATATGGTTTCCTGGTCTCTATGGCAATTTGGGGGGCATCATCTTTCCTCACTGAGAGGGATTGTCACATTTCCATTGGGGCTTCAAGGAATGAAAACCCTTTGAAAATTAAAATTTGGATTACCCTAACAGAACGCCAAATGGTCTATGTATATTTTTCAGTCTATGAATTGTTAGTGTCAGAGAATATGTAAGCTGAATAAAAACAGTTTGAATTCAGAAGCTTTTACCTATGCATAATGAGCACCATCCTTAAAACACACACACACACTGTGTAACCCGGCTAGGTTTGCAGGGGAGTTTATACAGGCTATATAAATGGAGCAGAGGTCCATCAGTGGCTATTAGCCACAAGGTATAGATAGGAACTCTCGGTCTGGGGTAAGTGATGCTCTGTATTCTTGGGGCTTGAGGAGGGCAGCAGTGGGAGGGCTTCTAGTGCCCTGGCCCCACTGCTGGACCTCCTGATAGCACCTGGTATTTTTGGCCACTGTGTAACAGAGTGTTGGACTGGATGGGTCATTGGCCTGATCCAACATTGGCTTCTCTTATGTTCTTATGTTAACTTCCTCCTCCAGGTACAGCCCCTCCTTTGCATCCCATGACATTCCCCCAGCTCCCAGGAACAGCTTTTGAGAGGTTCAGGGGGCTTTGATGGGGAAGTGGCTGAGATCCCTTCTATCAACTGTTCATTCCTGGTTCAGTGTGGTGTAGTGGTTACAGTGTTAGACTATGATATGGGAGAGCCAGGTTTGAATCCCTACTCTGCCATGTCAGCTTGCTGGATGACCTTGATCCAGTCACATACTCTTAGACTACCATATCTCACAGGGTTGTTTTTAAAGATAAAATGGAGGAGAGGACAACATTTGAGGTCCTCACTGGGGAGAATGGAGGTGTATAAATGAAGTATTAAATAAATACATAAAATCCAGGTCATTGTCCTTAATATCCATACAGTATAAGAGCTGTAGGTCTCAATTTTTCCTGGAATTAAAATTACAGAAAATTTATCAAAATTGTCACTTTCCTTTCTTTAAATGCAATGCCCTCCCCAGTTCGATAAGCACAGGTGAATTACTGGAAATGATTGCTGTCAACTGATCTACAGACAATGGTGGCTGTGCTGAACGTCAGGCAAAGGCCCCATAGAGCAGCCAAGCAGTTTAAACATCTCCTCAAAGATCATTATTTGCTGATAAATTCCTTGAAACACATTTGTGTTCTGTCTTTTGAAAAGAACTCTGTAATCACAGAAAATTATTTTTTTTCTTCAGTGGGAATTCTCTGTGGAACTGTTAGAAATTTGAACTAGCCATAGATAATAATACTTAGCCTTTGAACAACATTTCCAGTGTTCAAAGTGCGTAACATACATTATCACAGCAGTCCTTAGGGCTCCTCTATAAGGAAAACCAGTATTATTATCTCAATATTGTAGCTGGCAGGGGGAGGGAACATCTGAAGCTGACTTAGCTAAGGCCACCTAGGGAGATGAAGTTTGACCTTGGGTCTCCAGATCACCAGTAATTCTCTTTGCCACTGTATCTCAGACCGCCTCCCGCAGATGGTATGGCAGTGATTATTTCATTGTTTCCTGTTTCATTTAGTATATTGTCAGTGGTTGAAAAACGTATACATTCTTTGCACTGTTTCAGTTTTTGAATGATCCCCCCCCCCCCTGTTAAAACCTTCTGGGTTGGTTTATTTTCCATTTTGTTTTTAAAAAAATTATTAAGAAGAGTAAAACAACATAACAGCATAATCAAACATGTCAAAAGAACTAACTAGTACAGTAAGTGGTTATTTTCCATTGTTGAGCTCCTGTCATTTTTCATCTTTTTGAATGAGTCCTAAAAATATCATAATTCCAGCAGTGGTCATTTTAAAAAATTAATTACCATTATGGTAGGTGGGGATGCATGCCTGGATCTAGAAGAGACTGAAGAAGATAGAAATTTATCACTGTGTACAGAAGGCAGAGATGCTTTTTACTTACATTAAGCCTTCTCAAAGGCAGGCCAAGTAGAACCAGGAGAAGGGAAGACAGTGATGGTGCCACATGGTCTGCCAGCAATGACTTGATTTCCCCCCATAGGACTAAATAGGAGACACTTTTTGATATGGGAAAAAGAAAAAGACACTATTGATGTTAGGTTGGGGGGGGGGGTGGCATAGAGGAGAAAACATTTTGCATCTTCTCCTAGAGTCTTGTCAGTTGTAGCCCACTTCCTTTGTTTCATAGAATTTAATTAAATCCATTGAGAATGAGCCTGCTCTTATCCATAAAGTTTCCTATTCTTATTTGCAAAGCTCTATCTTGGCTTCAATGTGTTGGTCACATTATAATGTGATAAAGAGACAAAGCATGATACATAGTATTAATATTATTATTACTATCTTGAGAGCCATGTTATCCCAAGGAGAAAAATTTAGCTCCTTGTCGGAGCATCCGTGTTGTATCTCCTCAAACTAACAATGGCCACATTGACACAATGAACAAGACAGTATTTCATTGGTTCATTATTGGCTTAAATAATTATTTTCACCATTATCACGAACATATACACAAGACTATCACCTGAATCTTTTTCTCTCCTTATGTTCACAGGGCACACTGATTCTTTCTATCTTTATCAAGATTAACACATGTCATAATATCCATTTCTGTTTGAAGGCAGCTGACAGCTTCATACAGTTCTGTGAAGCTGTGATGGCTACCTGTTGAAATTTAAATTATATAGCAATCATGTGCTACTTCCTTTGGCTGTTTTTACCTGGTGCAGCATGTTCCCAGTTCTTGAACATTGAAATGATGATTGAATCTTTACAAATGCAGTACAAGGATGAGAAGAACATTTATCTGTTTTTATGTCTCATAAAAGTCTAGTGTTTATAAACATCCCCTACTTCCTTGAATTATCCTAACAAATGTCTCCCTCAGTGAAATTTTCATATCATTCTCCATGTTTAATTGTATTAATTTGTATGGTAATATAGTATACTGCAGGTGCCAGGCATTCTGATATAAAATATTCTAAGTATGGCCTGTAGGTATGCAACATGTTTTGGTACATTTGAAGCACAATCCTATGAAGATTTATAGCAGTCAAAGGAAATGAAATGAAATTCATTATTTCAGTGTACTTAGACTAGAGTACAATAGGAGTGCTACACAATGGAGGAATCACAAGGTTCAAGGTAGGCTACTATTCTGCAGAGCCTGAAATAACAACCTTGACAACCCGCATGTGCAAGCCATGTGCTCGTATATACCTTGTGCAGAAGAGCTGAGGCAGTAACTGCCAGCAGGATTGGTAGCATCTGGGTTCCTATTTGTTCTTTTTTGTTTTTAGGTAACTTTCAGTGTAATCCTAAACAGAGTTACAACCTTCATATTCCATTTACATGAATGGGTTTAGAAGAGTATGACTCTGTTTAGTACTGTTCTGTTTACTCTCTGTGTATGTGATTGTACTACCCCTCTTTACAGACTGTGTGAGGAAATTTAGTTTGGGCAACCGAGAGTAGTGATGAGCACCTGAAGCAGCTTGGTTTAGGGTCAACATTGCCAGTTTTTGAGATGAGAGAGTTCAAGACAAAGAAGAGGAAAAAGAAGAAGAAGAGGAGGAGGAGGAGGAGGAGATTTGATTTATACGCTGCCCTTCACTCGGAGTCTCATAGTGGCTTACAAACTCCTTTCCCTTCCCCTCCCCACAACAGACACCCTGTGAGGTAGGTGGGGCTGAGAGAGCTTTTTCAAGAACTGCCCTTTCAAGGACAGCTCTTGTCAGAACTATGGCTTGCCCAAGGTCATTCAGCAGCTGCAAGTGGAGGAGTAGGGAATCAAACCTGGTTCTCCTAGATTAGAGTCCACACACTTAATCACTACACCAAACTGACTCTGTCTTCTGTAATATGCACTTCCATTCAGAATGCTATACTAGATTGATGTTGTTGGTTTTTTTGGCCCACCGAAGGGGATTTGTTTTTTGCATTTTATATAAGGACTACAAACTACAATGAAAATAGGGGAGGGGAACTACATAAAGAAAAGATAACCACTACTAACTAAAAACCCAAGAGAGGAGATCATCAAATTAGCTTGTACACAATGCCATCCCTTAAAACACTAACAATTTTATGAACTTAGTAAGATATGCGAATATAACTTTTAAATCTTAAATTTAGCTGTTGGAAAAAGACCCCTAAGCATCTCAGTATTAACAACAGTATTTTCAAAGGCACAATTCAGAGTTCTTCAGCCTTCATTTTTTCTTATCCTGTCTTTTCCGCAGTTTATAAGGACTGTTAGGAGCCACTGCCCCTTTCTCAGACTGAGAGTCCTCTCCAGAAGACCCCGAGTCTAGCTCGCCACTGGACTTACTGTCCTTTTCCTCTTTATCCACCTCCTCTGGCTCACCCAACTGGATTCTCAGAAAGTCCTGTGCTTTGGAAACAGAGTCAATCTTTTCTTTTTTGTCCTGAAGTTTGAAGGTTACGCCCTCTGGATATAACCACCGGTAGCTAATTGAATTTGTTTGAAGATAAAGAATTAAATCTTTATATTTCTTTCTCTTCTGTCTTATTTCAAATGGGATATCTTTCAGAATCCTAATGGTACTGTCCCCGATGTTGATGAGCAAAACTTTAGGCAAAATTGGGGATTGTTCCTTTCTGACCACTGGCAGCAACTTAAGAGTTTTATAGTATCAATGAAAAACAACATTGATCATGTCAGAAAACTCAAATACATTTCAGTATAGTTAAACTGACTAGAAAATTGATGGTATCATGGTTTATATTGGATGGTTACAATGAGTTGCTTGCTATATTTATAGTATAATATTTACAATATCTTTAAATCTTTATTTCCTTACTTCATGTGCTTCCATAGGCAAATATATGGCTGTCACAAAGCAATAAAGTATTTGCTTTTAAAAAAGTAGAATAGTATTTTGAAGCTAGGCTCCACTCTCATTTATTGGAGTAACTCAGATGACTGTGGATTTACACCAGTGTAACAAAAGAATCTGGACAGTGAGATTTTGAAGTGCTTTCTCAAATTATGTTTAAATCAGTTTTTGAGTTTGGTAAATCAAACATAAGCATTTGTTTTTTATTGCTGGATGAGACCAACATCAATCTAGCATAGCATTCTGAATGAAAGAGCATATTACGGAAGACAGGGATGAGCCTGCCACTGAAAACAACCTGCCTCATATCAATTTTCCCCTTCCATAACTTGTAATAACATAATTGGCAGCCAATGAGGTGGAGCAAATGTGCCACATCATGACATTAACCTGAGGGTGCGTGACGCAGTGCAGAGGAGGCAAACTCAACAGGGGGTTGCCATTTCGGCAGAAACCCTTTGACCGCCATAACCTGTAGCTCTGCTCTCTGCCTCCCATGCTGGCCAGCCAAATGCCCTTGGAAGCTCACAAGCAGGTCTTAAAAGGGATGGCCATTCCCTAAGCCCAGCATCTGAGCATAAGAAGCCATACTGATTAGAGGGTAGATGTACACTATGTACACTCTCTCTATTATACCAGCATATAAAACACTATGTGCAACATCAAGTCTTAAAACACTACTGATAATTAGAGCCATTGGAAAGGGAATCTTTATAGAGTTGTGGTGCTCCTTCCATTCAGCACAGATGGCCAGTGAGGATGACCAGGCTTTGGAATGGGGAATCTGCCTGTAATTTCTCAGAAGATTATACTGTTTAACCCATAATATTATACATAAAATGTCAGCAAGGGAAGCAGAACAAAGAGGAAGGATGGTAAACTGACAAGATCAGAACATGGCTTAAAAAAGAAGACATGCTGCTGGGTCGATCATTAGATCTTGTTTTAAAAAGGAGCAGAGTCCTCAATGCATAACGCAGAATAATGCTGGCAGCAAGATTTTTCTCTTTCCAAACCATTGCTAATTTGCTGTAGATCGTCGAGATCGGCAGGTCCAGGGGTCCATTAGCTCTGGTAATTGGGCTTGTACATTGCAATAGAACAAGAGGTTTCATGTCTAATGGAGTTCTTCTTGCTGCAGCACAAAAAATCTTCGTGTTGAAGGAATGGTTCCTCGTGTGAAAGGAAATCTGCGCCAGTCCCCTGCCTTGAACTGACTAAGGAGTGTCCTTATTGTTGTTTGAATATTTGAATGTATTCCAGACTTATCATTGGTTTAATTTTGAGAGAAATTCCATATAGTTTTTCTTTAAAGATAATCTAACAATAGAGGTGGAAATTTCAGGCTGTTTATTGCTGTTTTTAGTTAGACTTACAGTGCAATGAGCAGGAAGGGCGTAACTCCACTTAGGATTGCACTGCAAATCTCTGGTCAGCAACTAACTTTACAGGAGGTTCACACTGAGACAGAGATGGAGGTTGATGGGCCAGTCTCCTCCTCCCATAGTGCAATCCTACTTTGCTTGGTGGGGGCAGGACTAGAAGTTGCACTTTCTGTAATGTAAGCAGAAGTAACATCGCATGTTGCCATGACGCTAGGGCATCATGGTGATATGTATAATATCTCTCCCAGTTACATGTCTGAAAGCGTCATTGCAGCCAGAAGGACATTTTAGGCATTCCAGGAATTGCTGGCATTCACTAATATTTACAGATGCTGTTAATTTTGTAGCAAACCTGCTATGCAGTTGAACTTACTGTGTTCAATTGTGTCGCTTGTCTGTGAGCTGATTACTGGGTCTTTTTGGTTCAGCCCCAAACAAAACAAATGCCTGCATTAAGTCTGCATTGTTATTTTTTTTGTAACACTGTGCATGTGCTAAAATCATGCCAATCCAAACAAATTAGCAGCCATTAATGTTGATAGGACTACTTAGATGAACACTGAGCAATAGGATTATTTTTTAAAAACACAGTATTTATGACTGATATGTTTTGTGACTAATTTAATTGTGTATTCAAACAGTTGGCTGCTGAGTGGAGCAGCAGTACAGGGGAGGAGCAGAACTCCATCAGGCTTCATGTCCAAAATGCCAGTTGTGCTGGATTGGACTGTTAGGTAGGAATAGTTGAAGCAGGTCCCTGCTAAACAGCCAGAAACAGGTCAATAAACAGGCAAACATTCTGCTGAAGAACTGGCTCCCTGCTTGTGACTGGTGAACAGGATGTAAGCTGAACTGATGGGTGTTCAAACATCCCTTCCAATATTGCAGTTCACATCCAGTGGCTGCGGTGACACTGGAGGTTTGGCGCAATCTGGCTACACCTCTATTTGCGGCAGTTTAAATAGTTGTAGAAAGTTTTGATCAGACATCCCACACTGAACTGGCTTATGTACACATAGCTACCTGATCAAACAAACAAACAAACAAACCAAAGGAGGCAGAAACAGAAAGGAAGGTTCAGACTTCCCAAATGGCTTGACTTCACAACAGGGGGGTTCAGACATTGGGAAATTTGGGGTGGAAGTGCTGGCATCCCTTAATACCAGACTTTCCCTGGTGCTTCCAAAGGGGGGCAACATGGGGTGCTGACGACTGGGGCACAGAAGGCAGATGTTGTCATCTGATCATGCTCTTTATATCCACAAAGGTAATGCTACTATATTAGGGCAAACTGCTCATGTGACCACAGCCTTAAGCTACTTGCACTCATATCAATGGGACTGAGCCATTTCAAATGTGAACATTTTCCTCTGTACACCATGGTGTTTACTTATTCTGTTGCAGAACCCCAGCTATTCAACACCCTACCACAATGCATTTGCCTGACAATTACATAGGCATCCGGTTAGAGCTGTTTTGCTTGCTCATGTTTTTAGATGAACATAATTGTGCCAATTATTAGGCAGATACTGTTCTGCTGCTAATTTTAAATGTCTTACTTTGCAGTTCATTCCTGCATTTCTTAAATCTGTTATCATTCTCATTGGAAAACATTTGATCCAAAGGTGGAGTAGAAATCTTTTGAATGAAGGAACAGGTAAATGTAAACAATTTTTAAAAACCCTATACCTGTGAATGTGACATTCCCTGTATAGGCACAACTAGCAGGAATCTGGAATTGGGCCTGGCTTCCTGTGTACACATGGTGACAAGCTTGGGTTTGCCACTGCATAATGTGCAAAGGAACCCTTGAACATGAGTAACTGGGTGCAAGAAGACTATCTCCCAGCAGTTTAACATCTACAAAAGAAGCTCTTCTCACAAATGAAAGAACCGCCTTGGCCTCTGTCCCAGCATGCAGATGGTTCTCCCCGTGCTTGCTCCTTTGGAGTCTTTTCCCAGTGTGTGCTTGCACAGGTGCCGGGGCTGAAGGCAGGAGTGTGCTTTGCAGGAAAGGTGCCAAACATCATGTCCTGCCAGCTTTTTCTTCCTAGTTCCCCAAAGATTATAGACAGGAAAGCCTGATAGGAAGCCAGTGTGTGTGGAACAGAGAGAGGGGATTGTGTTTGTGTGTTGTAACAGGCATGGAGCCACTCATGTGATCAGAACCCTCACATTATTTGGTTAAAATTAGTATGCCCAGGTACTCTGCAATATAAGGTCCACATGCAGATGTCCATTTCCCCAAATTCTAATAAAAACTAGGATTCAACCCACATGGAATTAAGCATGCTGAATTCTGAAAATGGTCTCAGTTTCTCTAACAAGTATCTTTTCTGTGTTCTGAAGAGCAAACCCCAAAAACTCCAACAGCAAATGGAGACATTCAAGATTTCTTCTTCAAGTGTCCCTATATATCTCCACATTCAGTGATCAACTCTTGGCACAGCAAGAGGTGGAATTCTCTGGAAAGCAGCAACAGGGAGGGAGGAGTGCCCACCCACCACCTCAGAGTGGTTTTTGCCTTGTGTATAAGGCAAGGAGGGGAACCTTCTTCCTCTGTTCCTTTTCTTAACAATCAGCAGCATCACTCAGGAAACCCTGATCTTTCCAATTGGATAGGGAAGGCATTGTTAAACCAATTACAGTTCCTTTTGTAGAACTTTTTAACAGGCATGTTGTTATGTAGCTCAGTGTGTTTTGTTACCACATAGGTTTTAGGTTCAAGTTAGAAATGTTAAAAAAACAGCCTTAGAGCACTGCCTGGGCTAAATAAAACAGAAACAATCTCTAAAATGTGATACTTCTGATGGTTGCAAACTGGCTCTGATTTCCAGGATGATACATTACACAGAAACATTTGGATCTAGGTGATAAGACCACCGGCTCTGTGCTAGACCCCATTACACTTGTGCAATGAGGCGAGGCCATTAGATACTTGGCTCCTGAAAATTGTATAGGTTTTTGGTCCTGCAGTCAGTTTGACCACTTAAAGCTTTGCTCTGAAAATGAAATAGAAGAAGAAGTACAGGCTTTTAAGCTGAGGAGATTCTAGTATTTGTATTCCTTTCTAATAGAGTTTAGGAAATACAAATAGTTCTTTTTCTTTTAAAAAAAGAATCTCTGGCTCATTTTGGATTAACCATTTCTTGCATGGGGATTCCAGATTTCCCACATGCTCAAAGTGTTTGCAAACTTAACCACATTTATTTGGGTTTATATGTTCCAGCTTGAACAGTGTGTTGTGAATGCTGTTAACATAAAGTTGCCAGATTCAAGACAAGACAGAATTACCATATAAAATGTTTTATAAAGATAGCAGAATTTTTACAGGTATGGTTCCTTCCATACTTCCATGTAACAATCTGTACCTTCTGACGTTTTCCTTTCTGTGTAAATATGAGAAAGCATAGATGCTGTATCTTGTACAATATTCCCCTTTGTTATCAAGGTATTGTATAATCTTTCCTGTACAAAGGTATAGGCTTACACACACACAGTGCTCTGGTACACAGTCAGGTACTATGCAGGATCTCACACTTCTGAAAAAACAGTGGATTAAAGCCATTGAAAAGGTATGCTAGTTAGGCCTCAATAGGATTTAACCACAACAAATGTTAATTGCAAACCACCCCAAATCCAGTTTACATGCAGACATAACTGGGTTTCTGCTGGTGGGAACTGTGATGAAGCCTTCCATAAACATAAATAAGGCTGTAATCCATCAAAAGTTGAGCTGCTCTGCTCCTCATCATGCTACTTTAGAGGAGAGGAAGTAACCTTAGGAAGTACATGTTGTATTCTCTTAAGCAGTAACAAGAAGCTGGAGGTCCATGGCCTCTTATTCATTGTTTAGTCACTAAATGAAGACCTTTGTCCTTAACAAATGTCCTCATGCCTAGCTTCAGGAGGGGCAGGGAGATGGAAAATGGCTGTAATTGCATGCTTCGTAGAAGTTTCCTGCCCTTCCTAGGAGAGACAGTGCTACATTGCCCCCTCAGCCAGAATGAAGAGATGGACACCAATATGGATTTAACAAGGGCCACTTTATTAATTAATTTACAACAAACAACTGGCAAGGGGTTGCTTAGATGTACTGAGGAATATGACAGGTGTCAAACTCCTAACCACCTTAATTTCCTTCTGGGCGATGCACCTGCCCCGATCTCAAGCCACTGAAGGTAGCTTTCAACCAGTGGCTTGGCATTTTCAGAGAACCCCTGGCCCACTACCCCAGAAGCCGCAAAGGTCTGCTAAGGTAGACCGGGCCATATTGCTTCAAGGAAGATCACCCCTTCCCGGCCTTGAGCCGCAAAGGCCTGAAAGTCGTTCTTGGAGGACCCTTTAATTCCTTTAATGAAATGCCCAGGTGCTCACCGTTTTCAACTTTCTGATCACTCTACCCCACCAAAGCAAAGGCCTTGGCCCCCACCAAGCGATCCAGCGCCACCAGGACCCCTCGCCTCAGATCTGTAAGAAAAATGTCATTGCCCTTGTTATAAAGGTGCACCCCCCCATACAGGTCTGTTAACTCAACCCATATATCACAGTGCAACAAAAAGATGCCCAAGCCACCCTTCCATGGCATTCCGAAGCTGCTGGTTAGCATTCTGCCTTGCCCGGTCCAAGCACCTAGGATCCCCTAGGCTACGCCACACCTGGCGCGGTAACATCGCAGACAAGACCAGTTGCACCCCAGGCCACTGGTCCGCAATGTCTGCCAAATCTGCCTTGGCCTGAATGACTAGGGCCTTACCTTTCATCAGACCGAAGTCATTACCACCAAGATGTATCAGAAGGACATCAGGAGGAAGACCACGTCTTTCCTCAAACAGTAGCGGCATAAGCTTAGGCCAGTGCATGCCTCTTCAGCCAAGCCACTCGACCTCTGCCCGCTCACTGCAGCCCAACTGGGAACCGATATTTGTCCTCCTGGCCCAGTGAGCGGCTCAGAACACCATACTGTGGCCACAAATAAGCACACGGCTCTTCCCATGGTGACCAGCAGCACCTAAAACAAAAACTAGGTTAACCAGCAAACAACACAAGAACACTCAGGCTCATAACAGCATGCTCCCCCCCCCCTTGTTGTGCAAACTGGAGGAGCAGCTCAAACTTTGCAGGTCCGGACATATGTCTTGTAATGTGCTGACCTCCACCTGCCAATTCTTTGAATGTCAGGGCCCTGATACCCCATAGCTGTGGCAGTGGAAGCCACCCCAATTTGAAAAGAATGAGTATCAAATTGGAAATTACCAAGGCCCAAAATTACCAGAGCCCTCTTGGTAATTGCCCAAAATTGAAGCTTTGTCAATGGCGATCCATCCTTATGAATAAATGTCCCTCCCCACTGCTTGCGTCCAACTGGCCACCTTCCACCCGATTGCCCCCTTTGCAAGTGCAATCACGCCGCTAGGAATGCCACTGCGCTAAACATGACGACGCCAGATCATGCCGCCAGAGCGATCGGGCCGCCACCTCCGGGCTCCCCTTGCCACCGCAGCTACAGACCTGCTGTTGCACTTCCAATCACTGTCACCACTTCAAAACCGCCACCTCTGGAACCCCGCAGCCGTGCAGGCCTCTAAAACCACCTGATTGCCGCCGGGTCAACTTCTGTGCTGCCACTGCTGTTATACAAGGCTAAAGGCCTTAAAGAACAGCAGGACAGTCCTCGTGCTCCTATTTCACTGAGCACGCAAACGGAGCCGAGTCTAAATAGGCTGGCTGGCCGGCGCTGCATTTCTCGTCCTATCTCTCCCTGCCTCACGAGGAGGCAATTCAGCCCATTCTTGACAGCGCTAGCTCGGCGGGAGTTTGGGCTCGCATTCTGTCACTTTCAGTAAGCCTGAACTGGCAACAGCAATTATGAGGAAGGGAGAAAACAGCTTGGCTCCTCAACTCTTTGCTCTGGCTAGGATTGCCAATTCCGGCTTGGGAAAAATCCTGGAGATCTGGGGGTAGAAAGCAAGCATGCACTGTACAAATAACGCAGACCACAAGTGCTCAAAAAGTCATGCAAAAAAGTAAATTTATATAACAAGAATAATGGAGGACCACATGTATCTGTAAAACCAAATTACATCATGTAATGTACAGGTCCACGAATAGTGCAAGTCCATAAATGGTACACAGACAAGGACGAAGACTCCGGATTGTGATCTTCGTTTCGATAGCTCTTCTTCAAGAAGTTCACACTTCTACAATTACAAGTAAAACCAAACTATTAATATCATATACTACAATCAAACACTAAAAGGCAAAGATTACCTTCATAAAGCACTCATAATGTACAGAAGACTTTAAAGACTTTAAAACGGTATATGTAGGAGGAATCCTTAGCACAGCACTCACAGTGTATAAAAGCCTTCAAACCAGTATTACAGGGAAAAACTCTGAAACAAGAAAGAATAGGAAAATACTCTTATAACATTATTATTTACAGTCACAATACACAAAAACGATTGAAAGGTCATAATGCTCACCAATCCTATTATAATCATTCAAAGCCGGGCACCTGGCAAGGGGGCTCAAGCAGAAGTGATGTCAGAGTCCACTGTTTAGAGTAGCCATTTTCTCCAGGGGATCTGATCCCTCTAGTCTGGGAATTAGTTGTAATTCTGGAAGAACTCCAGGCCCCACCTGGAGGTTGGCAACCCTAAGACTGGCCCACCAACCACTCTAGTTTCATACCACTACTATAAATGCATGCATAGTAAGGAATGTGAAAGAGGAAAAAGGAAGGCATCAGACCACTTGCTGCTCATAGCACAGTTCAAATTACGTGTCAAAAGCTTGTAAATGTGAAATTCAACTCCATTTCAGACTGCCATATTTTCACCAAGAGCTATCAGCTGCATCAACATACAGAAGACTCTTGTAAGCTTCTTCACAATTCCACGGGTCTCACTGACCTGTCCCCATTCCCTGCAGAAGGACAATCCTCATTGTTTGTGTCCTAGCTGGTTTATATTCTGTCACTGGCCTAAATGGAGGCCACAGGGGTTGATTGTACTGTCCGTGAGCGAAATACTTATTTGACAAATGGATGTGAAGATCATGAGTGGATGCTATAGGTACACTGAGTAAGGTTGAGCAGCAAGGCTGAGCCAATGGGTAGTACAGAGGCCAGAACCGACAAAATCTCTCCTTTAGGCCCTCCATAAACTGTAGCAAAGTACCCACTGGAAATACCTGCAATAATAAATGGGAGGCATGGGAAATCTGCTCAGAATGGAAATATTGCTTATTTTATGTTACCATTAAATATAACTTCAAAATTGGTTTGCAGAGAGGAAAGTGTGATGTTTCTAACAAGAGGCTTCATTTCAAAACACAGACACTAGCAAGAGATGTGTGTTGTCAGTAGTTTTGTTTCTAGAGTAGCTACTATGCTTCCTGTTTGACTGTGCTTGGTTTGAATCAGGTAAAAATACATTGCTGGAATGCCACTCAGTTTCACCAGCCTTTCCTTTAAAATGTTTAAAGGCTTTTATTTTGTTATGAAGGTACCGTATTCTCCCCCCCCCCCCCATACAGGGATGCTCAACTACGTTTTTGCCCATTTTTTTGAAAAAAAAAACCGAAGGAAAAATAAGCGGTATTATCTTATAGAAGCGAAGCACCCCCTGCCCTCAAACAAATTCCATCGTCTGCCCACTATGGGCATATTGGCAGTAGTCATATAAAGGCAAAATCAGATGTGGTGGGGACAGACTTTTAACTAATTGTGCTTGCATCTTCTGCTGGTTTGTACATAAATATGCAGTGGTTAAGGTGGCCTATAGCATCTTAAAAGATACAACATATATTGTTGGATTCTACAACGCATGGAAGTTTGAAAGCTCTCTTTGGAGGCTGTGATTGCTCACCCAACAACTCTATTTTAGTTTTTCTTGGCAGCATCATCTTCTGTGTTTTGAAACACACCTTTATTTCCCCTTTATTGTTGATATATTTTATTTTGACTATGAGCACTGAGAGTTCTTGACACATGCATTATTTACTCAGTAAACCAGCTGTCCTACAAATGTATATGTAAAGAGTCTAAAGACTACTGAAATTGACAGTAAAATCTATAGCAAGTGGAGCTGTAGTTTTGTTTAAAGAAGATCCAATAATAATGTTTTCTTTTTCTGAAGTGCACCTTGTGTCACGTTTTTGACATGTGTAAAACAGAAGCATTGAATTTATAAATCAATTGATGTAAGTTGTCTGGGGAGATATTTAATTCCCAGGTATGAGAGTTCACTCATCCCTGCCAAAAGATACCAAAAATACAAAACAAACAAACAAAATGCAAAAAGAAAACAAACAAACAAAAATACCAATATCCCTTCCCAAAAATACTATTTGGTTTGGTCTCATCACTTGACATACACACCCTTCTGCCCTATCAAAACTTGGAGAAAACAGGCAGCATATCTATCTGGGAACTGCAGTTCAGGCCCCCAAATGATCTGATGGAAAACTTACTTGGGGCCAGTGTTTTAAATTTGGAGGTCCATTTGTAAGGTTAAAAAGCTGGGAATGGATAGACTTTCATATATTATACACACCACTGTTGATAATTAATAATGCTTAATGGAAAATTGTGAACTTGAATGGGCTTTATTTCGTTGACTATGATGCATAAGTAGATATCATACAAGGACCTACATGCAGGTACAGCCATAATATAGGCATAATTCACTTTAAACCAAGCAGGGGTGGTTTGGTCCTTGAATTTACCAAAATGTTATCTTTGTCCTAGAGGGCCACTGGTCATTTGGAGCAAGTTGAACAAAGTGTCTCCTTTTTTTTTTTAATGGCCTCCCATAGGGGATTTTTTAATTCACATTTTCTAAAATCTACAGCAAAATTAGGGAGGGGATCTACAAACTATAGGATAAAGGAAAGAAAATCCACTAAAACCCCAAGATTTGGAGTTCATATACTGCTTATAAAAGTAATAGCGTAACAATATAAAAATTGCTTTTCTTAACATTGAGAGTGGTCAATCATGATCATCAATTGTGTTAACAAACCATCAGATCTGACTGTATAAAGAGCATTCCAGGAGAATCGCTTAGGCCCCGGTCACACGAAAGGTTTTGGGCCGGGAGAGGGACGGAACGGGGGCGCAGCAAACGGGCACGATCTCACCGCAACATCTGGGAAACGTTGCGCACCCGTCCCTGATCCGGCCCTTCAGGCCGAAAAGCCGTATCTAAAACAAACCACCTACAGAGGTGGACTTACCAGCACAGCCGCATCAAGCGCGGCCGTGGGATCGCCGGCAGAACTGCGCTTCTGCCGGCGCATCCAAGACTCCTGGCCGAACTGTGCATGCTCACACATGCGCAGTTCAGCAGCCTCCGTCTCTGTCTCGTCGCTTTCTCCCTGGTCTCCCCGGCATCTGATCGTGCCGGGGAGCAACTGTGCGGCGGCTCACAAGATTTATTTTTTATTTTTTTTATTTTTCAGCTTGCTACCCCGCTCTAACCCCCAAGGGGGTCTCTGAGCGGCTACAGTTATCTGTTATCCCTACCCTATGGCCACACAGTATATCAGGGGTGGGGACATCCCTACCAGCACCCAGTGGGGGATGATCTTCTTCCTTGGGTCAGCTTCCTTTTCCCCGGCATCTTCAGCTGCGGCTTTCTGGCTCTGTTCTCCGGCGGTCCCGATTGGCGGCGGGTTCGGTTGGCCCTTTCTGACGCCCGGCATGCTTGGCGCGGTCATGGCTCTGTCCTTGCGGCTCCGCCTCGCCTGCGCTGCCTCGCTCGTGCGTCGTCCCGGCTCCGCCTTTCTCCGCCGTCATCAGGCACATTAATAATTAAATTTCCCTCAGTAGTTGTAGCACAGTCACTTTCTTTTCCCACGCTGTAATCTTCTTTCTTCTTAAACACTTTCCCTGTGGCCTTGTCTTGCTGAAACTGGAACTGATCATCTCAAAACAAAGTCCCTTTTTCTTTTTCAAGGACTGATATCCACTTGAATTCTTGCCTTCAATCTTAGAGATCATTCCATTTGTTGTTTTTGGGAGCCAAACTTGCAGAGAGTCTATCCGCCCTTTTGACCGTCAGACTTATTTCGGATATGTTGATGGCATACCCGTTCACTTTCAGCTTCACTTAAACATCTGCGTACAGGCCCCACCACTTAAATCTACTCATTAGACTCTCCTCTCAAATATTGGAAGTCCTTGTGATCAAAGGCTAGTCGCTTCTCCAATGCTAACACAGTCCCTTGAAAATAACAGCCAATATAAAGCACAGTTCTTGTAAAGTACCTCATTTTTGCCAGCAGGGGGCAAAGGCTTAGCATCCAGCCTGAAAGAGTCTATGGTTACTTCTGGTCACATGAGCCAGTTGCTCTTCCACTTCCTGAAGAAAGCTTGGATCTCACTTGCTGCTTCTACTGTATCGCCGATCGCCATTTTTAAACATGTTTACTTTTTATAGAATTTGCCAAAGTCCCGAAAACTTGCCCAAACACTTATTTAGCTCCTGGAGTCTCTAATGCAGTCTGTTGCCACTTGAAACTCCGTCCCCACTACAAAGGCTTTTCTTTAGTCCCTTATTTGTTCTTTCTGGGGGAGAGTCCCATCCCCCCCTCGCTTTGAGTAAAAGGGGACTCGCTCATTCTCTGGTGTTCTCACTTTAATGGACTCACTCTTCAACGTCTGATCACTCAGATCTCACCAGGTAACGATTTCAATGCTGTACCTCCAAGCGCTTGTCCCGGTGTGCGTAGCTTAGTCCCATTCAGGAACACAGTGCAGAGACCTTCGGGGCAAAGGGAAACCTCAATCTGCGTGCCAGGAGAGAGGCAACCCTCAATGCCCCATGGCAAGGGACTAATCACAAGAGTTCCGGGGGGGTGCAGACATTTGCACCCCTTCTCCTTGCACTGGTCCGCGGATCGCCCCCCAGGAGCTCCCTGGGGATGCAGCCACCATCAGCCCGCCAAAACCAGAAAGCGAACAAAGTGTTGTTCTGGCAGTATCATGAGGTCAACTTGGTGCAGCCTTGAGTTGTGGCAATGGTAGTAATGGGTGTTGGTTCACCCAATGCCGTCTCAGCCTGGATCAAACTAGCTGGACCCTGCAAAGCTGCTAGTATTGGTGGGGTCACTTGGCTTGCTGCTGGGCTGTTTTTAATGTTCCAGTCTGCTCCTATCTATCCAGTAAGAAATAAGTTATCCAGTAAGAGATGAGCCAGGAGCTGTGTCACATTGAAGCCATCTCACTTGTATTGTCTTTAATCTATTGAAGGCTGTTTAGGGGATCAATTGAAAGATGAGCTAGAAATTTTTTACATAAATAATTCCACTATCACTGTTCAAATAATCATACCAGCAGTGTTCAAATTATTCAAGTAATAAAGGCTATGATTTATATAGAGAACTTCTTAATTTGTTTGGAGGCTTTCCCATGTTCTAATTCTACACCTTATACTTTTTGTACTTCCCTGAAAACTGAAAGCACACCATGCAAGGATAATTCATTAAATAATAGCAGATATAGATGCCAGCCTAGCAGATTGGCACAAATTGTACAGATTAAGTGTGTTTTTGGTGAAACAGTTGTTTGAATACTCCATCTTGGCCAGAAAGTGCAATTCAGCTTCTGCTTAGAAACAATTCTTAAATGAGAGTCGTGTTACTGATTCTGCAATGTTGCTAACCTGACCCTGTGAGAATAGTTACTTTCATTCATTTCATTTATTTCCTTCATTTATAGTCTGCTTTTCTCATTGTCAAATCAGATTACACAATTAAAAACAATGCAATAGGAACAGTCTAAAGCATACAACAGAGAATAAAACTAGATTACAAAACTAGAGAACAGTGCACTAAACAGTAATGCAATGTAAATATTCTATTCCACTACATTACTTCTCTCTGGTTCATCCAACCTAGTGACTTCTTAATAATGATTATAAAATAATACTACCAAAGGGGGACTCCCATGTTAAACGTTTTAATGCAGTTTTAATAT
The DNA here is from genome assembly GCF_001447785.1 of Gekko japonicus. Lineage (NCBI taxonomy): Eukaryota > Metazoa > Chordata > Lepidosauria > Squamata > Gekkonidae > Gekko > Gekko japonicus. The sequence goes on from NW_015163610.1 coordinate 175,814, forward strand.
ATTTGATTTTTATTGTCATTTGTTACATGGTTGTTACTTGCTTTGGGTCCCGACAAATGTAAGGCGTAAATTTCCCCCAAATATTTCTTCAATATATCACTCTGCCATTTTTCTCTAAAACGACAAGAAACTTCTAAATCAGTGCAGAGATAGTCAGAATAATCTAGCTAAGGTGACAACTGTTTTGCTGGAGTTTGACGTAGCAGCAGTTTCATTCGTATGCCAGCATGTCAGTACAGTAGTAGAAAGAAAAAGAGCAAATGCAACAATCCCTACAGAATCAACTGTACTGTCATGCACCAATCATGGAATTGCTCTTGACTATACCTATGCTTGGAAGGCTTCAGCCAACACATCATTTCAGCGCAGACTCCATCAGACATCACAACCCATTCCACATGCCCTGGCTTATGCAGTGTACAAACAAGCTTCCAGGAAGAGGCCACAATACCTTTTCCATCACTGCTAGCCCCAAAGTGCTGGACAAGGGAGCAGCAACTGATGCCTGCAGCCACAGGCTCCTCCCTAAAGGAATATTACTCTCTTGCAGTTCAAACAGCAGCAGACTTTAAACAACAGGAGAATGGTTTTGTATCAGGGCAAGGGAACAAGGAAGAGCAGGCTAGCTGGCTAGCAGCAGCTGAGGAAGATCTGTTTATTTCTCCTCCACTCACAGGGATTTAAGGTCTGGGAGTGTACCCAGGGGTGTAAGCTAAAGTGTTCTTAATGTAAGGGTCAGGGGTCATTTTGTAGAAAAAGAGGGGCAGGAGCTCATTAGCATAACTCATTAACATAACTTATTTGCATATGCCACGCCCACAAAAGAATAGATTCTTTTGAACTATGGTGCTGGAGAAGACTCTTGAGAGTCCCTTGGACTGCAAGAAGATCAAATCAGTCAATCCTAAATGAAATCAACCCTGACTGTTCCCTGGAAGGCCAGATAATAAAACTGAAGCTCAAATACTTTGGCCACCAAATGAGAAGGGAGCACTCACTGGAGAAGACCCTGATGCTGGGAAAGATTGAAGGTCAAAGAAGAAGGGGACGGCAAAGGAAGAGATGGTTAGACAGTGTCATAGATGCAACGAACATGAAATTGAGCAAACTTCAGAGGACGGCGGAAGACAGGAAGGCCTGGCGTGATCTGATCCATGGGGTCACGAAGAGTCGGACTCGACTGTGCGACTGAACAACAACAAAAATTTCCCCAGTGAGTCTGTCTAATTGTCTATCTCTGTCACTCCAGCTTGCACTTTATGTAGCCCATGATTTATGACATCATACATAAGCAGTGTGTGCATGGGTAGGGGAGGAATGTCATGAAAACAGTGGGCTGTTGGAGCCGGCTCTCTCAGTCTTGCTGGTGCACTTCTGGCTACACAACAGACCCCCCCAGCTCTGGTCTTCTGTGGCAGCAGAGAGTCTACTGCTGCTCCCTTCACAGTCTGTGCACCCCACCCCCATGAAGACTGCTGAGACAGTGACACAGGGTGATAATTCTCTGATTGCTTACTAGCCAATAACAGAAAACCAGTCAAGGCAGTTAGAACTTCTTTTGAACAGCATCAATAATAGTATGAATTCTGTTGGCTGCAGAGAAATGGTTTTCCTTTTTTTGTTTTGTTCCAGCAGTGTTCCTGTACTGTTGAAAGCTGTGTGACAGCAGTGTAGAATGCACAGCTTTCCTAATAACTGCATCCCAAATGGTGGACTTAGCTCTACCTGTTGGATTCCCCTTAACTTAGACTCTTTTCCTTTCTTATGTGGTAGTGTGTTCCAGTTGATGGAGTGGAGTTGAGCTTTCTAGTGAGTGTTTGTATCTGGAAGCTTGAGACAGAGTTCCTGTAAGAGTTACTATATTTGTCTTAGCCTTGGCTGTTTGTGTGAGGTGCTTTCTTGTGCAAAGTGCCTTTCATCAAAGCTCCTATCACCAAGGTTCCCTCTAGTATACTCATGGTTCTATAGACACTGGAACAGAGAGCTGCGTGCCACGTGTCTTGATATATATGAACTGTGTTCCTTAGCTGGGATTTATATAATCCTGTTTCCTTTTCTGTGACTGGCTCCTGTGTTAACATGTTGTTTTCTGTTATAACTTTATGCTGGCAGAAATGGCTGGAGCTCGGGAGAATGATTGGGTGCCAGCTTGGCTGCTACTCCTATAATCTGCCCCACCACACCTCCCAGTTATTTTCGTGCCATTTTTTACAGTGTCATTGTAACCAGAGTTATCTCCTTCTAAGTCCATTGAAGCCAACATCATATCACGTATGATGGCCAAAGATTATGACAATATGATGATGTCACTATGGGGGATGGACTGGTGGATTTGAAGAGACCTGGGCAGTATTCAGGTACCAACCCAGCTAGGGGTGGAGTGCAGTGGGTCAGGAAGCAGTATCTACTAAGAATTCTCTACCTAACTCAATAGGGCTACAACTCAGAACACAGGATAATAATGTTTATTTCCACATCCAGTGTTGTAGTGGATACGGATCCTTCATTTTTGTCTTTCTTGTTAGCTTTTGCTTTATAGCAAAGGATGTGTCTTAGTTTAGAAGACTTGTTGGCCTCGGCCAGGAGGGCGGGGGAAAAAATCTAACAAATAAATAAATAAATAAATATGCACTGCACCTTGTTTTGCATTATGTTTTCCTCTCATCCGTTTTGCAAGGGTTTATATATGTGTGTTATGTGTGTGTGTTTTTGGTAAAGAATCTAGCTATATGACCAAATTTATTTCAGAAAAACTACATTCAAAAATTTGTGTGGCCTCAGATTGGATACAAACTCAGCAGTTCTGCAGAGTTTTGAGAGTAATGTCAAAGGATACAGGAATTGAATGTAAAATGGAGCAGTTAAATTTATCCCACTGGATTAGGGGAGGCTGTAAATTAAAGTATCTGTATATTAAAATGGCTCCTAATTTAACCCCTGGGGGGAAATTAATGAGTATTATGAAAGTAATTTATTTGTTATAGTGTCATAGGATTATATCTTTGTATTCATTGTAAACAAACTCAACAGAACTGAAAGGACACAACAACACGCAACTCATGCACCAGCCACTGGACTCAATGTCCCTCTCACTTTAGCAGGCATTGGTTCCAGATCGAAAAGATCAGAGGATTGTTTTTTGAGCTTCAAGGTTTTGAAGAAGAAACAACATTTGAAACGGGTGTATATCGGGAGCCCTGTCGCTAGCCTTTGCCATCTTTGGGGAATCACAGGGATTCTTGTAATGGACATTCTTCAAGTGCAAGTCACAAGCATCAGAGAATCAGCAGTCTTGTTCATTGGACTTTCTATGTTTGTTGTTAAAAGGACATAGTGTCCTTTTTTACACCAATATTTTTACACCAATATTTTTACACCAATATTTAGATCTTTAGAGAAGCTTATGTGCTCATTGTACCTTATTTTTTTACAAGGTTTATTAATATTATTATAGTTTATTGGGTGTCAATATATTTGACAATTTGTTTCATGGTGTGTACTTTTCTGATTTCACTGAATAGAGAGCCACTTAGTGGCCCTGATGGCAAATGACATTGTCAGTTGCTTCTGTCCACTTCTGATTACTATGTTATATGTAATTTCACTATGCTGTTGTAAATTTTGCAAGCACAAGAAATTTACAGAACAATCTGAAGCAGAGTTCTACCCTTCTAAGCCCAATGGATTTAGCTCAGTTTGAGATTGCACAGCTAGTTTTATAACATAACTTGAGGACAGGAATTGGATTGCACAATAAATCAGCCATGACTGCTGGAAGTGAGTAACATGAATCTGGCATGTTAACTTCCTGTCTTTCCTAAAAAAAATCTCTCTTGCTATGTCATGGTGTCTACTTTCTCAGTTTAGTTAGAAAAAAATATCAAAAGTAGTAGGGTTGCCAGGTCTGGGTTGGAAAATACCTGGAGACTTTGGGGGTGGGGTTTGGGGAGGGGAGGGGCCTCAGCATGGTACAATGCCACAGATTCCACCCTTCAAAGCAGCCATTTTCTCCAGGGGAGCTGATTTCTGTCTGCTGGAGATCAGTTGTAAAAGCAGGAGATCTCCAGGTCCCACCTGGAGGCTGGCAAGCCTAAAAAGTAGCTTTAAATTCTGCTTTGATTTTGGAAGTTAAACAATATTGGAGAAACAAGAGAAATTTCTTTGCATTTAGAAGTAACTTTGGAAAGTTCCCCCTCCTTTAAAAAAGTGTTCAATTTCAGAATATTTATGCTTTCTGGAAATTAGATGGTACTTTTTAAAACCAAACCATAACCTCATCATTCTTTCTAAGTTTCTGGTAAATTACTGGATTTCCTTGTGCTTGAGGTATTGGTTTTTGTAGTAAAATTTTGCTTGACCTAATAGAGATACAGAACTGCTGATAACTGACACATAAAAATATGTTTTGTGGTTTGCAGAAAACTATATTTTCAAGATGGCATTTTAAAATGATTGGGAAAGGTAAACATGAGGTTAAAGCAGATACTTATTTTGCCACTTGCTGCCATAATATAAAACGATAATCCTGATGCTTTCACCTCTTGAATGAAATATTGGCAAGTATATTAGAAAGTTTAATTTGTCTTGCTGAAGGTCATCTTGTGAGGATTATTCAATGTCATCATCAGCAATGTACAGCTGGTTGGCTGCACAGCGGCTGTCCGGTGAGACACAATTGAGACTGGTGCAATTGGAAGGATGGTGTGGGTTGGTTGTGCATTGGTTTCCATAAAGACATAAGAACATAAAATAAGCCCTTCTGGATCAAACTAGTGTCCTGTCTGGTCTAGCATCTTGTCTCCTGCAACGGCTAACCAGTTACTACGGAGGACCAACAACAGAGCATAGAGGCCAAGGCCTTCCCCAGTGTTGCTTCCTGGCACTGAGATTCAGAGGTTTACTGTCTCTCAATATGAAGGTTCCCGTTAGTCACCAAGGCTAATAGAAGAAGAGGAGATTGAATTTATACCCCACCCTTCACTACCTGAAGGAGTCTCAGAGCGGTTTACAATCTCCTTTGCCTTCCCCTCCACACAGCAGACACCCTGCAATCCCTTAATAATTTTGGTTGCCCTATTCTGTACTTTCTGCAGCTTTGCAGTATCCTTTATGACCAGAACTGCACACGGTATTACAAATGAGGCTGCACCATAGATGTATGGTGCGCGGACTTTAATCTGGGAGAACCGGGTTTGATTCCCCACTCCTCCACTTGCACCTGCTGGATGACCTTGGGTAAGCCATAGTTCTATCAGAGGTGTTTTTGAAAAGAGCAGTTTCTGTCAGAGCTCTCTCAGCCCCACCTACCTCACAGGGTGTCTGTTGTGGGGAGGGGAAGGGAAAGGAGTTTGTAAGCTGCTTTGAGACTCCTTCGGATAGTGAAGGGTGGGGTATAAATCGAATATCTTCTTCTTCATTATAATACTGGCTGTTTTATTTGCAGCCCCTTTCCTACTAGTCCCCAACATGGAATTTGACTTTCTCACTGCTGCAGCAGCACACTGGGTTGTCATTTTCACTGAGCTAACCACTATGATCCAAAAGTTTCTTTCCCTCTGTGTCTCAGCAAGTACAAACCCTATTAGCAATACCTGAAGCTGGGATTTTTTGTTCCAGTGTGCACCATCTTCAACTTACCTGCACTGAACCTCATTTGCCACATTGTTGCCCACTCACCCAATTTATGGATATCTCCTGGAGATCTTTACAGTCAGCCTTGCTTTTCACCAACCTGAATAATTTTGTGTCATCTGCAAACCTGGTCACTAGACTGCTCACCCCCAGTTCCATATCATTTTTGAACAGATTAAACACCACCAGTCCTGAATTCAGGGCTCTTTTTGTAGAAAAAGCCCAGCAGGAACTCATTAGAATAATAGGCCACACCCAACAGCAGACACTCATTAGCCTATTAGGCCTCACCCTGACAGCACCGCTCATTACCACATTAGGCCACATCCCCATGTTACCAGAAGTGTGGTCATCCAGCCACACCCACCTTTCCCTTCTTATTCTGTTTACCTTGTTTGTTGTCAAAACCCAGGGCCTTTTTTTGTAGCAGCAACTCCTTTGCCTGTTAGGCCACACACCTCTAATGTAGCCAGTCCCAATGAGTTTCTGCTATTGGGTGTGGCCTATTATGCTAATGAGTTCCTGCTGGGCGTGGCCAACTCAGGAGCCAGCCGGAACTCCGTTCCTGTGCATTCCTGCTGCCCAAAAATAGCCCTGGTCCTGATACTGATCCTTGTGGGACCCTACTGCTTACTTCCCTCCATTGTGAAGACTGTCCATTTATTACTACTCTAAATCCACATGAGGACCCATCTTCTTATTCCATGACTCCATGACTGCTAGGCGTACATAGTAATCTTTGGTGAGGTACCTTGTCAAAAGCCTTTTGAAAGTCCAGGTTATGATGTCTACTGGGTCACTGTTGTCTACATACTTGTTCTCTATTTCAAAGAACTCCACAAGGTTGGTGAGGCAGGACTTCCCTTTGCAAAAGCCATAGCGATTTTCCCTCAGTGGACTTTGTCCCTAAATATGACCAATAATTCTATCTTTGATTACAGTTTCTACTAATTTGCTTGGGACAAACAGGCTAACTTTGGGACCCTGTTTTTAAAATCAGTGTAACATTTGCTACTCTTCAGTCTTTGGTTCAATAGCAGATTTTATGGACACCTTACATATGCTGGTTAGTATATCCATACCAGTTTGCAACTGAGTCATCTACTCCACACTGTAGTCTAATGTATTTTCTGCTGCAACTGCTGTATTAATATCTGTGTATGAATACAAGGCTGTTCTAAGAAATACAGCACACCTTACACTCTGACCTCTTCTTACGTGGTCATTCCAATCCCTACAGAGTAGGCGCTGCCTGAGGTGTAGCTACTGTTCTCTTCTATCCTGTAAAGACCAGATGTGTGTGTGTGTGTGTGTGTGTGTGTGTGTGTATTGATCTCGGTAGGTTACAATGATGGTAAAAATAACAGTGTTTTATTGGAGAAGCACAGGGCTGCTGTCCCAGTTTGATCTCAAATTGTTCAGTAGCCCGTCCATCACCAATAAAATAGCACCATTTTTATTACAAAATACTCAAAATACTATAAACCTTTTTCTGCTGGGGTGCTGCTGAGGTATTTATTGCTGTTCTTTCTCCTACTTTATTCCTGCTTTGGATGCAGCTACTTTTCTTTGTTTAAAGGCTCATTTACTCTCCCCCCCCCTCCAATTAATCCCCTGTTCTGCAGGTTTGTATTTGAGCTCAGCAGTCCTGGAATGTCAGAGAGAGAGCACTGAGGGCTCATGTTTCATCAGGGAGAATTCCTTCACTTTGAACCTCAG
>NW_015163610.1:183206-195010 GCF_001447785.1 Gekko japonicus
TCCTGTATTCTCCCTGCATCCCCACCACATTTTTGTTCTTTTTGTGAACTCTCAATTTCTTCTTCGGCACAATGCCATATTCCCTGCTTTATTTGTTTGAACAACTCTGTATACAAAGAGGAGGTGCACAAAGCACCCTCTCCTCGTACAAATCTTTTAATTGGAAGGGGAAGTCTAGAAGGTAATCTAGGCTAACTCTTCTGCCTAGAGGTAGATCCCACCAATGCACCAGTCTCCTACAAATGAGCCCATGCAATCTGGATCACACTGTGTCACTGGCTAGTGGTAAGAGGTACAAAACAGTCACTCCAGGTGATTCATGAGAGCAAACCAAATCATGTGCTGAAAGGAAAGAAAACTCCCTGCCCACCAAGGTAGCTGGCCTGTTTGGTCTGGGAGAAAATGCAGTACCGTAGTTAGAGATGTAACTGTGTGTAAAACTCATCAGTTGAGTTGACCAAAGGGTACGACTCTATGCCACCTAATGTCCTTTCTTCAGTTAAATGTATGGGATGGTATCCAAATTTGCCAGAGTGTCTGATGATTTCTGATGGTTCACCAGGTTGGGAAATACCTGGATATCTTGGAGGTGGAGCTTGAGGAGGGTGGGATTGGGGGGTGGGACTTCAATGCTATAAAGTCCACCTTCCAGTGGCCATTTTCTCAAGGGTATTCTAGGTGAACCAAAAGATTAATTCAGCCTTGTCCCTAATATTTGGGTACTGAGCAAGCCCTATCGGTGAGCCTCTTCCATGTGGTTTCTGGTATCTCTCTAAAAATGATGGGGGAAATTATAATAAAAAGCTAACTTTTGCAGAATGTCTTACAGTGCAATCCTGTGCTGAATCATTCCAGTTTAAGCTCATTGAAATGAATGGGTGCAGACTGGAGTAACTTTGCATAGGATTGCACTGCTAATCTCATGAACCCAAGCCCAGTTTGTGCAACCCAGTAATCATACAAGAATTACAATGACGTTGCTTGCCATTTGCCCACTGACAGCAGCTTTCCCCTACCCCTACCTACAATCTCCTACTCTTGATGATTTGATGAGAAAAAAATGGAGGAGGGAACATAGTCTCAATGATGACGCTCTAGGAATTTCCCCTATCTCTGTGATACAGACCATCAAAATTCCTAGACCATTACCTGGAAGTGACACCCCATCCTCCATGATGCTCTAAGAATTTCTCCAGTCGGTATGGTATTTGTCATAAGAAATAGGAGATTCCTAGAGTGTCACAGAGGATGTGACACCACATATCTGAAACGCCATCTGGCATTTGCTAGTAGCAACCTTAACAATGACTGTCATAAAAACAGACCTGCCAGGAATCTTCAGCCTGTGATACAAATCCCATACATACTGGCATCTGATCCAGGGAATGGGAAAATAGACACTGGCCATTTCCACAGATTATTTGTGCTGGATCACGCTGGGGAAACCTGCCATGCAGAAGCACTGTTGCCATTGCGCTGTATTGTCACATGCAGAAGCACCAGGAAGATTGCGCATGCCTGTCTCTTTGTGAAAAAGACCTCCATCATGCATGTTTTGAATATATGCTCAAATTGATCATGAGAGGGAGGAAATGGGGAAATGGGAAAAGCTTCCAAAAGGACTATATGTCCTGTATGCTGCTGCATGAGTCTGGCTGTTTCAAACAGCAGCTAATAAGCATCAGTGTCACCATGCTACTGGGACAGATTTATTTCTCATTGCCTCCCTTGCTCCTTGCCTCATTTGCACTCTCACACTTCCTCCATATGGCAAAGAGATTTGAAAGATGTTTTGAATGCTCACCAACTGGGGGGGAGGGGGTTTGATAAAGTGTATGTTGTACAGAGAAAAGGAGACAGGGAGCTTTCCCCCACAATCTGGATGAAACTGCATGGTACTTTCCCCTGCTATTTCAATGTACCAGTTGTAATCTTTCTCAGTCCTGTTTTGTAGTTTAAGCTATTCCTTTAATGCATGCATTATTCCGTTATAGTATTAAGGGGAGGAGCTGGGGCTCAGCGTTAGAGCATATGCATTGCATGCAGAAAGTCCCAGTTTTGGTACATGGCATCTTTGGTTAAAGAGGTCAGGAAGCAGAGTGAGACCCTGGAGAACCACTGCCAGTCACAGTAGATAGCTCTGACCTTGATAGACCAATGGTCTGACTTTGTAGCCCTGTTCACTGGTTACAGAGTATATTTGATTTTTCTTTATACTTGCACTGAGTAATTCTCATGTTACACTCAACACATGCGTAAGAACATAAGAAGAGCCCTGCTGGATCTAGTCCAGCATCCTGTCTCACACAGTGGCCAACCACCAGTTCCTCTGGATGGCCAGCAACAGGGCATAGAGGCCTTCCCTGTCAATTGCTATACTTTTCCTTTTGTTATAACTCACTGTATTATGTATTGAATTTTTTAAAATATTTGAATGGTCATACTTTAATGTATTTTGCACTGTAGATAGGGACTGTTTTCACTTATCACACTACTTTTTGCACTGTATATATTAATATTTGGTTTTTACACAATCCAGTATATAGCCTTTTCTTTCGTGTGGCCTCTGGTATTCAGTACTCTCTTTGGTTTCTTACAGAGGTCTCCCCCTGCCTTTTTTTTGCTCTTCCTCCCTTCCCCTGATGTTGCCTCCTGGCTCTGGGATTCAGCATAGCTGAACATGTGGCTGAAGCCCCACATTTATCCAAGTATACATTGGCTCTTTCTTAAAAATAGTATCTGCATGTGCAGGATGTACACGTGTTTGGTGTAATATATGAACAGGGCTAGTATAAAGCAGCATCATGTGTTTATGCAACTGCTTTCAGTAGGAATATGGACAGGAAAAAGTATTTAATTGGCATTAATTGCTTACTCTTTGAGCTGCTCCTTGTTAATAAAGTTTATACTATTACATGAGTAGGAAAGGGGGCACTATTGGATTTCATAGAGATTCTAAAGCATTTTTGTAATAACTGTCTATTCCAGTTTCCATCTCAGCCAGGGTGGTTTGGGGGTATTATCTTCTCTAGTTTGTAGAACATAATCTTCTTTTGGCAGCAGTTAAGAAGTACTTCCTTCATAATTGCAGTTCTGTTACTCCTGGTAGACATAGTTCCCCTCTTTATGTTGTCAACAGTAAACACTCATCCTCAGTGGTCTGCATTCCTTTAGCCATAATGTTTTAAAGATTGCTGGGATTACTTCAGAACAGGGGCCACTTAATGTGATATTGCCCAGTGACATAAGTCTTCTGATATTAAGTTCAAGCTGCAGAAAGCTGTAGCCATTCTGTGGAGTTCCCTGAAGCATGCATGTATCAGTGTCAAATGTGTATTTGAAAGCATATGTTTGGAAGCACTAGATATTTGATTGTTAGCATTTATGATAGTGATACGAGCTAAAGACCATATTTAAAAAGCAGCTGTAAGTGATTGAGACTCCAAAGTACTTAGATGGGATTTTTACAGAATAAGTGATTGTGACCCAAGGTATTAAGGCTGGAAAGGAATGCTTCATTTACTTGGGTAACATCAAAGGCAGCAGATTTCCCCCCAGGGCTGAATGTTGGAAAGGGCCACTGTCATTATGTCGAAAAAGATTGGAGATGGAAGTGATCAGATCGCCTTTTTTGGTTTGAGTCTAAGAAAGTCATCTAGTGGGAGATGAAAATTTAACGAGGACGTTAGAATGTTTCTGTTGACAATAAATCCTGAGTGTATGTTGCATTTGTATTGATCTTAAATATTGCACGTACAGCAAATGCTTCATGCTCTATTAACACCAACTCTTGAGAGTCTTTTTGATCATTGTATTTACAAGTTTCTGGGGTCATGTGGCATCACTGATGAAATCGCCAAATGCTGCTCTTATTATGAAGAGAAAACCAGCTGTGCTCAACTGGCATCGAGAGAGTTCAAGAAAAGACAGGAACTACCAACAGGGAAGTGGCTAGATGCCGCATATCTCTGCAGCATTTGGAATATGGTGCATCTGCAGTCTTGCAAATCTTGGTTTGTGGTGTTATTTTTCATTTTAGGCTGTGGCTGTAAACAGAGAGAAGGTAAAAAAGCAGAAAGGAAGAAAAGATATAGCCACTTAGTACTGAGTAGGAACCTACTCCTGTATGAATGTCCTCAGAGTTTGAGATCTAGAACTTTAGAAGCCCCTTCCGAGAGTCACTTGTTCCCTTGCTGGTTTTTTGTATTTTCTGCAGGTGGCCTTTGGAGGATTAGACTGACCCATGCAGCTGATTCTGTTTACTGTTAGTTGTCTTGGACCCTGGCAGGGGACGGGGGTGGTGTTAAGGTTGCCATATACAGGTTGGGAAATCTGTGGAGATTTGGGGCTGGAGCCTGGGGAGGAGAGGGACATCAGTGGGGCACAGTGCCATGGAGTCCACCCTCCAGAGCTTCCATTTTCTCCAGAGGAACGGACCTCTGTAGTCTGGAGATGAGCTGTAATTCCAGGGGATTCCCCAGGCCCCACCTGAAGGCTGGCATCCCTCATTCCTGAGAGGGTTTTTTTTCCTGGATGATCTTTTCCACTTTAAAACTGTTAGAATAGATTGAGAGGGGGGGGGAAAGAAATGAAGACATTTGCAGGCATGAAAAGGTTAGCTGAAGTTAGAAAAAAACTAAAGAATTGGTACAGACAAGTGTTTAGACTGGATACCAAGAAGAGAGGAGTTATAGAGAAGAGTCACGTTATGAAGGAAATCTCTATGGATTCCAGACCAAATTCATGACTGTACTTTGGAAACAAATTGATTTATGATTTATATGATCCACTGTTTATGATTTTAATTTCACTGTTGTGTAGCTTTGGTGAGCACCTGGACAGTTACATGAGGTCATCTCAAGAAAGCTTATCATCTTTATAGATGCAGCATATCTGAAAGGTGTGGGGAGAAAAGCCCTTAGAGTAGTATTTTAAACCTTCACTTTCTTTAGCAATTAATCTCAGGAATTCTGAGCCAGAGAACACAAACTCCAAACATCAACTTGGGCTCAGCTGCCCAGTGCCCTCAAAAGTAGTAGAAGGATATTTCCAACAGTAACTAAAAGAACAGAGAAACATATTATGTGGAGAAGCAAGTGAAAAGTATGTATGCTTGAACAACCCCACAATTTGACTCACATCACGATTGCATATGGTGATCATGGGGCTTCTCATTGGAGATCACCCATGAGCATCTTGTGGCTGATCACCGAGTAGCTTTATGTGCATGCTCAGTCAGTGCCCTGTGTCTCTAGGGCTCTGTACACTGCTGTCAATAGTTTAAAGAAAGAATACAAACACACACAATGGAAAAATGGAAAGCACTTTACCCGTTAGTGTTTGTGTGAGTCCATATGACAGCCATTTTAATGGTTGCCAATCTATCCAGGTGTAGAGAGGTTCACCCCTGCATGTTGTTGAGCACCCTCATGGGACTAATAATCCCTCCCACTTCATTTAAAACACAGGTTTTTTTTAACTCAACAAAATTTATAAAGGAAATTTATGGTTTGTGGAGTTCTAAAGTTATTGGTTTGCTGTTAGTAAGCGCCTTTCTTTATGCAAAAGTTCATGTCCTGCTCATGACTTTAGGTGATTCGTTGGTCATAAATGCCATCAATAGCAGGCAGGTGACGTATCCTATGTCCATCATTTATAGGATGCTTCCTACTGTTTAGCCACAAAGAATGGACCATTGGAGTGCTCTGTGCTCTTTCATTATCTGACCCAACCATAGTCCTGGCAGAAAACTGTTTGCCCTCCCTGTCAGAATAACAAGACAGACAATAGTTTGGAAATTAACAAGGGCCACTTTATTAACTATTTAACATAACATTGCGGCAAGGGACCATCCAAGCGAGCACAGAACAGGCAAGGCAGGTGTCACTCCCTGACCAACCTCCTTGCCCTTTTCATGGGTGAGTCACCCAGCTCCGGTCTTGAGCCAGCAGTCTGGTTCATGACCGGCAGCGCAGCAAACTGGTTGCCACCTAGGAGCGCCTACCCCTGAAGCCTTACAACTTGCAGAGAGGAGCCTTACCCTAAGAGGTTCCCAGAGGTGATCACCGTTCCCCACCCTGGACCTTAAAATCCGAAGGCAGTTCCTGATGACCCCCTTGTTCCCTAACGGGAAATTGCTGTAAGGTGCTCACCGGTTCCAGTTTCTTGCCCACACAAACCTGCCAAGTGACCAACCTATTTAGATGTCAACCACCACAACCAGCTATTCAATCTGCTGCTCTCAGTGCAAGGTAGGCAAAAACACCTCCACCCTTTCGGCCAATCCTGGGTAGAGATGAAAAATTCCTACCTGGCCCCAATAGGCGGCCAGCAGCAGCCTACACTAAGAACAGGGTGGGAGGGTGGGCGAGCACTAATTCCGTCCCCTGCCCACGTCACGACGCGTCGCGTCATGGTGACTGTTGCTGCCCCGGTCTCCTCTCGGGCGGCAAAACAGCCCCGGCGTCCAGTGGTGTCGCCGGGAGCTCCATTTTCCCATTTGTGCAAGAGCAAAAGTGGCCATGTGACAGAAAGAAATGCAACTCATCTGCTACAGGTATTGCACATACATAAAGATGCCTGGTATGATGCACAGGCTGGACAGGGAATAGCGAAGGCAAGACAAGCTGAGCTGAGGCTTTACTTGCAAGTTGCAACTGCAGTAGTTGGATGACGTTTGGTTGCCTAGTGGACATGGCTGCTGCGAATTGTCAGCTTGTGTAGTGGGAAGGGCACATCAGAGAGGAAGATGCTGTGGCCCAGGAAGGTCCTTGAAAACAACCCAGCAGTTGCTGATTTATCACTTGTGATATGAGTGTAACTGGCTGAAAGGCAGCTCGCTTGAGCTGGTCAGTTTCTCCACTAAGAAGAGAGCAAAGCACAGAGGAAGACGGAAAGGTGCCAACAATGGAATGGCTATGATCTTTCCAGGTAGCCTCAAAGAACAGCTGGGGAGATGAGATCAAAGACAAGCTATTGATCAGCCTTCCTGCTTTGACAGTCTAAAACTAGGAGGTGGCAGAACTTTCAAACAGGGGCCTGGCCAACTCTTGGGCCTGTTGGAAAGTGACTCTGGGAAGAAAGATAAAATGCTCTGTATTGATTTCGGGCATATAATCCTACCTGGCTCTTCCCCCTTTCTAAATCAATGCAGGTTTTCTTGATAGGGCAGAGAAATTGGATTGGATCCTCAGGTTTCTTATGACTCTGTGCTATATTTCTTAAAAGAGACTTTGGAAAGGGATCTGATCCTCTGCTGGCTAAAACTGTTAAGTCGCGAATTTAACAAAGAGTCGGTGAGTGATTCAGCAAGAATGCAGCTTTTATTCTTCAACTCAAACTCACTTCCAACACGGATCAACATCAGTCAGCCAGAACAGCTTTAACATAGCAGCTGCTCTGTATTTAAACATTCCCAGCTAATATAGCCACGCCTACTGTACATTTCACAACCAATGCGGTTGAACCTATAAAGGCCAATCACGAACGTTCGCGCTCAGGGAGCTTCTTCATGGTGATTGGATATTGCTTCCTGGGCTAGTGTTCCTATAGGTTACATTAGGATCCTAGACCAGGACGAAGCTTAACATGAGTTGGCAATGGAATGATTCATGTTACATTCAGTACATGTATTCAAGTCAATTAGAATACACTACAAAAACCAATGACGTTCTACGGAAACAAGAGGAAATTGTGTACTGTGTTACACCAGCACAGATGAGTTTCTTGAGGGGATCAAATAATAGTAAGTATGGAAATAAAAGAGCACAGATTGGTAGAAATGCATTTCTGTGTGGCGTTTCTTCTGTGTGTTCCTAGAAAAACTTTGTTAGTAGGGCACTATAAGAAAAATGTTGCTATATTTAAAAAAAATGAACTGGCAATATTCCCCTCCCCCCGTTATTGTAACTATCACCTAGAAAAATGAACAAACTGCAGCATTGTCTCCTGCTTTTTTTCCTGTCTTTGTGTCTTTACTTCCTCCAGCGTTGCTTGTATGTTGTCTCTCTTTATCTTCAGTGTGCAATAAGAGTAGCTTTAAGT
The DNA here is from genome assembly GCF_001447785.1 of Gekko japonicus. NCBI lineage: Eukaryota > Metazoa > Chordata > Lepidosauria > Squamata > Gekkonidae > Gekko > Gekko japonicus. The sequence goes on from NW_015163610.1 coordinate 191,250, forward strand.
TAACAAAAAAGAGTGACTTGTGTTAATGCTTAAAGGTGTCCATAAAGGAGTCAAAATGTGCTCTCAGATTCCAGGTAATTGTAACTATAGCAGCAAAAAAACAAAAAGGAGACTTGTGTCTCAATTGACATTGATTGAAACATACGCTTTCACAGGTTTTAACTGACTTTGTTGGATGTAGGAAATGGATTCTCAGTCAGTTGAATGTATACCCAGCAGAGGGAAAGAAACAAATGTGACATATTGTTTGTAACAAATTGCATGTGAATCTCCGTACAAAAAACCCTGCAAAAATCAAAAGTATACCAGATAGACAATATTTCCACCAGCTGTACTTGGTGATCACCTAGTAATTTTAATAATGATGGCAGCTAAGGAAGGTGTCAGCTCTGTCACACCCTTGTTTGATACAGTTAAATCTATACATGAATTCTCATTCAACAGTTTCTCATTGGAGTTTCCCTTTGAAGTTCCGTTGTTGAAAAATGGTGACTTTCAGGTCAGCAATAGTGTGGCCTGGTAGTTCAAATGTCCCCAGTTTTCAGAATACTGGCCCAGTCAAATGGCAAAGTTGCCACGGGAGAGGCACGGATGGTGGGCGAATTATCCGGGCACGATCACCCCCCAACATCTGGGAAGTGGAGCGCACCCGTGGCTTACCGCCGAAAATGCGTGTTAAAAAAGTAGTACCTCCAAAGTACTAGTAAACGTTTGCCATGGGCTGCCTCCAGACTCCCATGGTGTGATCGCGCCGGTGCGCGGCATTCCCCTCCGGTCCCTCGTTTACCCGCCGGCGCCAAGGGAAGGACCCATGGTGTGCCGCTGACACGTCTGATCGCATAATCATGGATCAAACTGCGCCGGGGCAATTAGACACTCCCCCCCGCGCGCGATATCCGGCCCATGTGACCAGGGCCACTGCTGGTTTTATGACAAACCTGTGTCTGTGTATTCTGTTTGCTTAGAGACTGCTCTGTTTGTACTATGTAGACTGCACAATGGCATTACTGATACATTATTTCATATATCATACTGGAGGAAGAGATTTAGGGCTGGTGCCTGGGAGGGTACGCAGCAGTGGATGTGATACTATAGAGTCTACCCTTCAAAGCTGGCATTTTCTTCAGGGGAACTGATCTCTGTCGTCTGGAGATCAGTTGTAATTCCGGGAGAACTCCAGCTCCCACCCAAAGGCTGGCAACCCTAGGGGCCACTTCTCTATGCATTTTGCCCCCCCTAAGTGTAACTGGAGTGGATATTCGCTCCAATGATGTTAGTTGTGCTAAAAGGTCTCCATATTTTATTTGTTTGTTTATATTTGAGACTTATAACCTGCCCTACCCTGCAAGCGGGCTCAGGGTGGGTCACAACATATAATCCAATAAAACCATACAATTGTTCCTAAAATAATTCATTAAAGCAGCAATACAGATGACCAAGATTTAGTCCACTAATTTCCGTTGTTACTAACAGCACAGTGGACAATCTCTTCTCCTCCTCCTTTGTCTGCTAAACTCATGCCAGGGATGGTGGGGTGCATTGTGCACAAACAGATCACTAAGTCCATGTAGCCAAGATGTACCTAGAACGGCAGGGTCTCATGTGTTACACCTGTATTGCCTATTGTAAATTCACAAAATGTGAATGACAAGGGTGTATCTTTTACCATCAAGGTATTTCCATTGTTGAACTATGGGCCAATTAGGGCCTCAGGCAGATGTACAGAGATCTTTCTAAGACACCACTTCCGTCATCCATGCTACCTTTGCAAACACACATTCTGGGGGAAACATGAAACTGCTCCTCGCTACAAAGATGTGCATTTTTGCTTATTTTCCAAAATGCTCTCTGTTTGGACTGAGGCAAGATACGCTGTAAAATCCCCCCCCCCCTTTACAGGACTGTTTTGTCCCCTTCCTGTTCTGTAGCTTCTATTAATGCTCTGTGTGAGTGTGTGTGCGTAGCAGACCTGTTTCTGCAGAAAGTGTGAAGCTTTTCTAGAAAAGATGGTGCAAGAAAATGAATCATTTTGAATTGCTAAGTAAACTGTGAAATGTCGAGAATCTCGGGATAAATGTTTTGACATCACTGCACTCCTCTCAGCCTTTTCTTTCCTGGCAGGAGCCAGAGGAGTGATGCTGGAAAACTGCTCATGTAACACAGAGAATAATAGACTGCGTGGCCTGGTGATGGGAGGCCCAAGTTCGTAACCCTGGAGTTCATTGGGTAGCCCTTGTGAGGCAATGTGCTTTACGAGATTGCAAGTGCTTCACAAGAGAAAGGTAGCAATAGCAAACTTCCAGTGCCTCTAGATGTATACTGGCACATCAGGCTTGGGGGGGGGGGCGCACACACAAAATACTAAGCAATTATCTCTAAATAATTGCATCTTTTCCCCTGTGATGGTGCTCTCTTAACCTTTTAGCTGGTCAAAAGGAGATGAAAATGTTTCTGTTCGAGCTCAGGTCAGAGAGTGACAGCGCAGTCTTAAACAGTGTTACCGTACTACCTTCTAATCCATTGAAATCAGTGGGCTTAGAAGGGTGTAATTCTATTTAGGATTGCACCGTAAATTAATTCCAGTGTCCTTTCTGCTCTTTTGCCTGTAGGCTTCCTGCAGTGTTCTTGAGCTTTTTAAAATGTATTTTTACTGGTATCTTTGCAGACTCAGACTCTCATTCTCAGGATTTCCTAACTGTTCATTCTTCTCCATCCTTCAGTAATGCCCCCCCCCCAGCAAGTCTATTAATTAGGGGCCATGGCTTAGTGGTAGAGCACATGCTTGGTATGCAGAAGGTCCCAGGTTCAGTCCCTGGCATTTCTAGTTTAAAGGATCAGGTGGTAGGTGCTGTGAAAGATCTCTGCCTAAGACCCTGGAGAGCTGCTTTTGACTTTGATGGCTCAACGGTCTGATTCGTTTGTTCATGTGATGTCTCTTCACCTGTTTCCTATGACTTCAGGAAACACTATCAATCTATTATCTTCTGTAGTTTTGCAGTTGAGAACGTAGCTATTAACTACGCCTTAGTCTTTTCTGGGAGTTTATGGAGTATATATGTTAACAGCACAAGCTCTTAAGAGCTAGAAGGCCTTGGTTCAAATCTCAGCTCAGACCTGGGCATTGGGCAAGACATGATCTTTCAGCCTAACCTTCTCCCCACCTTCCTTCTGCTGTAATACAAGCCTACCTTACATAACTATTGTGAGGATTACCAAGGAGGCATATGAAGCTTTTCACAGAACACACTTGATAAATGTTAAGTAATATATTTTTCCCCTGATGATGAATGGTAAACATCTTTTAGATGTGAAGATCAAATGCACATTGGTATGTCTCCAGTATCTTTATCTGTTTTCTAGAGAGGGAACAAAAATACTGAAGTATACCTTTTAAAAATGGATCCTATATATATAATTGCTTTCAAACATCCTTGATAAATGGGTGGCTTCTGATAAGACCACAAAATAGCACTAGTGTCAGACATGGCTGTAATTTTGAGGTGGCTCTCTGAAGACGACTGGTAGGAATTAAAAGCTGTTACAATCCTAAGGATCCAGAATCAACAGTTCTAATTAGTGTTGCCAGGTACCTTCCTTCTGGCGGGGGCATTCCAGAAGTGATGTCATTGTGTTGGTGATGTTGGGGCAATGCTCTACTTTTTGGTCAAAACTCTATGGTAATATTATTATTATTATTATTATTATTATTATTATTATTATTATTATTATTATTATTATTATTAGTGGTGGTAGTAGTAGTA